>NW_017732584.1:0-3149 GCF_001890085.2 Hipposideros armiger | reverse complement strand
ACGGATAGACATAGGGATTAATCTCATAGGTATCATGTTTTTGGGAAAAGATATCAAACAGTGCATACTAAATAATTCCATTTATAGGATGTTCAAAAAACAGGCAAAACTAATCCATGATGATTGATATTGGTTACCTTTGGAGGGAGTATCTCCTGAGAGGGACCCGGGGAGCGTAATAGGGTGCTAGGACTGTTCTACATTTTATCTGGGTGGTGGTAACACACACGTGCAAGTATGTAAAAATCCTTAGAGCTCTACTCTTCTGGCTTGTGTGCTTTACTGTATTCGTTACACATCAATTCAGAAAACACTTATCAGGGCCGGCCGAGTGGCGCGATGGTTAATTACTCGCTTGGGATGCCAGAGGGCCCTGGTTCGGATCACACATATTAGGGCCAGTGACACTGCCCTCTACAGCTAAGATGCTGAACAACCTGGAGCTGGGCTGCTGTGAGTCGCTGGCGACGGCATAGGCTGCAGTGAAGCAACGTTCTCCACAACTAGACTGAAGAACAAAACGACAGCAACTTGTCTGTTCCCCTTCCCCCAAATCCCCAATAAAAATCTTTAAAAAAAAAAAAAAAGAAAGAAAACACTATCGATGGTTGTATTAAACTGTCTGCTCTCAGAAATGGCCAGAGGTGTGGAATTCTGGTTAACAGAGAATCACAAGCCATGTTTTTCAAAGCAAAGCTATCAGTGAGATACAACTTTATGTATCCTGGAAAAGAAAATAAGCCCCAATTGGAGGGTCTCTTCAGGGACTTCTGCATGACACTAGGACACCAAAAGGCTCAGCGTCTGAGTGACAGGTAATGAACCTGCTCGCAGTTGGGGGCAGTACGCTCACCTTGGCACTGCGTGGAGGGAAGGGAAAGAAGTCTTTGAAAACCTGAACCTTATGCTCCGCCTCATACAGGTTTGCAATCTCAATTCACATTACCAATATGGTCCCCAAAATTTAAAATGGCCCCTGGATGCCCAACAGAAGTGACTGCAACCCTCTTTGGAAGAGCTTGCCTTCAGTTACGTATGACACATCCTACCTTCAGAGATNTGCTTCAAACACATTGCCTCTCTTTGGGCCCCTCACCTGCCATGTTCTTTCATGCTTTAAAGACTGTAACGGGCCTTTCCGCTGCCTCCCTAGGACAGGACCCTACTCGTGTTTCAAGTCTCAGCTACCCTCTCCTGGCACAAAGGATCAGTAGAAAGCACTAGAGTAACTCTGGCAATTTACTTTGACCCTAACTATGTGTGCTAGAGAAGAGCTGGGAGAAAAAGCGAAAGGCTTCGGGCTCTCCCTAGGATGACCATAGAATTTATCATCCAAACCATGTCACTTCTGAGAAGTGAAAGAGGATGCTGTTCATAATCACCCTGGGGCAACAGGCAAAGTGGGAATTTTGAATTAACCAAGTACATTGCAATGACTCCGCTTCAAGTTCAAGAGAGCGGAGCAAATATTGCCTGACCATGGATTGTTGGATTTGAAGAGTATAAAGTAGTTAGTCAGGGTAGACCTCACTGAGTGCTTGGCAATGGAGCAAACACTTGAAGGAGGTGAGTTAGCCACTCAAATATCTGGGAGAAGAGCAGGAGAAATGGCAGTTCATGGCCCTGAGGTAGCAGTATGTTGGGCGTTCTCAGGAAACAGCAAGGAGGCCCGTGTGGCTGGAGCAGAGTGGGCAACGTGGAGAGTGGTCAGTGATAAATCAGAGATGCACCCTGGTTGCATAGCTTAGGGCCTTAGAGCCACTGTAGGGACTTTGGCTTATATTCTGAGTACAACGGGGAGTCATCGCAGGCTTCTGAGTAAAGGAGAGACATCGTCTGATTCACATTTGAAGGATGCCTCGGCTTGTTCTACTGAAATGAGCTGTAGAGGGACAAAGTCAGAAGCAGGGAGGCTAGTTTGGGGTGCCCTTGGAATACGTAATCCAGGCCAAGAAATAGCAGCGTCTCCGATCTGGAGTCAGCAGTAGGGTAGTGAGAAGTCAGATTCTGGTTATAATTCTGAAGTTGGAGCCTTGAGATTTCCTCGCGGATCAACGGCTGTTGGCTAGTAGAGAAGTCAAGGATGACTCCTGGGCTTTTTATCTTAGCCACTGAGATGGAAAAGCTACAGGTGGAGCAGGTTTCAGGGGAGGTTCAGTGGTTCAGTGGTTCGGTTCAGACATTCAAATGGAGACGCTGAGCAGGTACTGGCATCTGGCATCTGGGATGGAGCTCAATCTGAAAGTCATTTGCATTTAAGTGTCATTCAATCAAGGATTAGCGGCCTCCAGCCTAGATGGATCCAAACAAGGAAAGAACCATTTTTCCTCCTAGTAACACTCAGGTTTTCATTTTTATGACATAAAGAAAAAGTTAAATGATAATAAGAATAATACATAAAACCAAGTATATCTGTATTGGAGAGTGAGCCAGTTCTCTAGGTTTTCTCACTTGGCATAAGTGCCATCTCTTCCACCTTCATGGGGAAAAAAGTTTAGTAAATTCCTTACTAAATCAAATAGCTTAAAATGTAGGATGAGAGCATACATTTCTGAAGGTACCCTAAAAGGAATGCCTTTGTGAATGAGAAGTGATGGAAATAATTTTAGTTAAGTAAATCATCACTCTCCCTTTCTCCCCATCTCATTTTTTATTTTTACAGTGAATCCTGGGCTTTCATAAACTGGGTTGACTTGCAGTAAGGAGTCCCCTTGCACCAGTGACGAGAGCGCAGGGATGCTTTTCCCCCTAGATGGCACCACAGGCCTGTGCTGCCCTGGCCACTAGATGGAACCCTAGAAAGGGTTCTCAGCAGCATCTCAAAGTGCTTCTCTTAGCAAAGTTGGCCAAACTCTTGGTCCTTCTCCCTTCCTGGAAATTGAGGAGGAGCGTGAAGGAGCCCGCAGTCAAGAACCCTAGGTCAGCAGGGGCAAAAGTCTGTTCTGCCTACTGGCCAGGGCTCCAAGTCCCTCTGGCCAAGGAAACCCCTTTTTTTGTCCTCAGTGGAAACGGCAGATGCAAAGCCCCAGAGCAAGGGCATCCAGTGTTACACAGCCTCTGAGCTGCTAGTAATGGCCCATAGGCCGCCTGTCAGCTGAGGACACACATGCAGAGACGGCTGGGGACGCCTGGAGCAGCAGAGAAGATGC
>NW_017732583.1:370402-377719 GCF_001890085.2 Hipposideros armiger | reverse complement strand
CTTCCAAGCAAGATTAGGAAATCATGAATAAACAAATTTTTATAATTTATCTTCTTGTTATTCAAGACCAGCCTAAATTTGGTTCTAAGAGTTATTCTTGCATTATTTCTGAATATATTCATACATTACATACTCAATTTATACTAATAAATAATATAAGCATGATGAACATCTAAAGTATTCTATCAGAGGTCTCAAATATTCCTTTCACTCATGTCCCTAAATTTGTTCACTTTCTATTCTCTTTCTCTTCTTGGAATATCCTTCTCCCTACGCATCATGTTTAAAAGCTTTACCTACTTACTACTTATAGTAAACATTTTATTATTTATTTTTGGTTCAACGTCAGAAACCTCTTTTTATATTTGATGAATCTTGAGGATGGCAAAATTGTCTCACACTATTAAAGCCAAAAAGGTCTGATATTTATAGCTTAAGTCCCCCATGCAGTGAAAACATGGGAGTGACCTACACTTGAGAAGTTAGATACACATACATTGGGTTTTGAATTGGAAGCTAAAGATACCAAAAGCAAGAGTGATGAAGTCATGCTTGTGTTGGCAGAAGTGGTAACAGTGGTATCTGTTCTCTACAAACAGAAGTAATGATGACAGCAAAGGCAGCATCCCTTGGTCTTTTAATGTCAAGCCCACACAAAAAGTTGTCTTTTTATAGTGAATTGATATATCTGATGTTTACTGGTTGCTGCAATAGTATTCAAACAGACCAACCTAATGGTGGGATTTTGACTATGTCTCTCTGAATACATAGCTTTCTTTGTTTCTGTCTGTTTCTACAACCTGGCTCTTCAATCATCCCCATATTTCTGTGACCAATAAATTTATTTTCTATTTAGTTAATTAAGAATTCATTTTTATTGCTTACAACTAGAAAAAAGAATAATATGTATGGGTAGTGAAGGCAACTGGTATCCAGCTGCTGCTCAAAAAAGTTCTTTATTTTCCCTGTCTCATTAAATAAAAAAGATTGTAAAAATAGTCTGTTTTCAATGGTCAGAACATGAGTACATCTTCCCATTTCCCTTCAGGTTATTAAATTCTTAAATTCTGTGCCATAATTTGAAGTGTAAGGATTTTAATCCTCTCCTCATTTCATAACCCCTTGCATGGGTCCATAAATTAAAAATATTATATTTATAAAACAGGAAATCAGAAATTAATAGATAACCAATATTATTTTAAGGGTGACCAATATAACATAACATGCAGAGGTTTGACCCCTCGGTAACTTCTCTGAGGAAAAACAAGTCCTGTGCATGTTCAGATAGCTCCCTCAAAATGGAGGACAAGTTTCTATAGCTTATGTCCTGCCACTCAAATTGGAGGACTTGCTTGGAGGACGAAATTTATATTTGAAAGACATCATATGACATGTTTAGATGTACTGACAAACTAACCAGGTGACCCAAAAGACTAATAGCTTTGAGTAGGAAGCATACAACGGAAGTAATTTCAGCTGATTCAAGTTGCAGTACAAGAAGCTTGTTGAAAGAATTGTAGAACCTAGAGCGTGGCTTGGCAAACTTATCTTACAAAGCCAGCTAGAAAATACCTTAGGCTTGTGGGCCATACTGCCTCTATCACAACTGCTTAAACTTGTCATTGTAGCATGAAAGACAATTCTTAAACAAATAGATGCAGCTGTGTTCTAATAAAATGCATTTATAAAAATAATCAGTGGTACTGTAGGAGATAATTTGCTGATATCTGATCTATAGGATTCAAGTATTAGTGAAAAGAATTGAGGAGAAATTAGTTCTTACTTAAAAATGTTATTATGACACTGTAATGTGGTAAATAAGTCTATTAAACAAGTTTTGTCTTGACCTATTAGTAAAATGAAGATAGAATTACTTTAATTATATGTAAAATTTTAAAAATATGTATAGGATTTCTGCTAAAATATTTATGGGTAAATAATTGGTATGAAGTCCACAACTTACTTTCCAATCGTATAACAAAACCAGAAAGGGGGGGTGGGGGGGGAGAGGAGAGAGAGAGAGAGAGAGAGAGAGAGAATGCTAAACCAAATATGGACCAAGATGACATTAAAAAAAATACAAAACAAATAAACAAACAAAAAAATATCTAGATAAATTATAATAGAAAATGCACTGAAAATTTCAACTTTATCTAGGTTTGAAAATATAATAGTTTGGAAAAACACAGTAAAACAAGAAAGTCACAATACTGTTGCTTACAATATTTTGAATAACATTAATTCAAATTATTATGAATTTGAAATCTTGGGCTGTGACATCAACTGATCTGAAATCAATACTTATGAAGATAAAAAAACTTTAATAAGTAATTTACTTTTTGCTTTAATCACTGGGATTCTATATTCTCTGTTTTGCTTCATAGGCTCATTTCTTTTTAAAAATTATAATACCTTGATAGTTACACCTTACAAAGCATTTGAACACATACTATTGTAAATCTTTGATAATTACAGAAAAAGCTTGGATTAAGTGTTGGGATAGATTTAGCACATGATATTTGTAGAAAAACAAAAACATAAATGTTTCAGGTCATGTGATCTTTCATATACACATGACACTGGAAGAAAATTGAGTGGCCTACTGTAGACATGTTAATTAATTTGAAATTCTTCCTTAGATGACATCAATTGTTAATTCATTAGTTCCTCTGTCTGAGTTGGTCACAACTTGACTTTCTGCATCAACACTGAGAAAACAGATACTCATATATTAGCATGGATTAGACAGGCTTTTCAAGTATACTGTGTTTGCTGTGCACACATAGTTGATTGAAGTAGAAAAGAAGAGAAATTCAAGAGCAAGTACTGGAATAAATAGATAAGCAGTATTGATGAGTGGCTTAATCTTTGCAGTATACATTTTCATAATTTTTTATAATGCTTAGAATGTTAATATTCATATTCCTTATATTGAGAATATCCCAGGGAAATTATTTCTTTCCTTCATCACACCTTGTTTTTTCTTTCAACTCTGATGTTTTCCAAGTTTGTTCTGGTTCCTGTTTTTATTTAGCCAGAACTTTTCTCCCATATTTTCTCTTTAGGTTTTCATGATAATTTTAGATAAACTAACTTTATTTTACAAATAATTTCACTGGTTCTGTTGTGGTTTGGTCAGAAGGAGGACATGTCAAATGACCTTTTTAAATGAATATAAGTGTATGAGTACAGATATTAAAAATCACAAATTCATTATAACTCATATGAACTAAATAAGAATAGCCCCAGATTTACCTGTTTATCTGCCATTTCTGGACTGTGGTGATTATATATATATATATATATATATATATATATATATATATATATACACACACACGCATAATCGAGAATGTTTTCCTCTGTTTCTAGAAGCTATCTAGAGAAAAAAACACAGTTAGGGACACTTAACTTTCAAACCTGATGGCCTAGAGTTAAAGCTTTGCCAAGCAATTAAAAGTTTGGCTATTAAAGTATCATAAATTTATTGCAATTTAATAATGCATACCCCCTAAACAAGGGAACCAGCAAACCACATCAAGATAATTCTTCTGAAAAACAATTATTGTCAATTTTATGTCTATTAATGTAGATGCACAACGTGAGACAGAAAAATGAACTAGAGCAGAATTAGCAATGATACTTTCACCATCGTGAAAATACACGACATTGTATAAATTACAAGATAACATAAAGGTTTAAACAAATTTAAAATTTCCTAACTTCTGCTAACACTAACCCAAAGACAACAATTAACATTTAGTGAATATCCAAATATACTTGTAAAACACTTTATCTCTCCCTCTTTCTTATCTTCTCCTTTATTTTTTATTTTTTCAGCTTTATAGAGGTATAATTGACAAAAATTATAATACATTTAAAGTGTACAAAGTGATGATTTGATATATGTATGCACTGTGAAGTAATTCCCACAATCAATTTAATTAACACATTTATCACCTAACAGTTACCTTTTAATTTTGGTAAGAACACTTAAGATCCACTCCTTTAGCAAATTTCAAGTATAGAGTATTATTAACTATAGTCACTATGCCATACATTAGATCCTCAGAATATATTCATCTTATTACTGAAAATTTGTCCTCTTTTACTAACCTTTCCCCTTTTGCTTCAAACCCTTATCCCCTTACAGCTACTGTTCCACTTGCTGTGTCTATGAGTTTGACTTTGTTTTTTTAAATTTCATGTATAAGTGTTAAACATGCAGTTTTTGTCTTTTTATGTCTGTATTATTTCACTTAGCATAATTTCCTTTAAGTTCATCTGTATTTTCACAAATGGAATAATTGCCATCTTTTTTAAAGCTGAATAACATTCCGTGTGTGTGTGTGTGTGTGTGTGTGTGTGTGTGTGTGTGTGTGTGTGTGTTGATCAATGAACAATAAGTGTTTGAACTGTGAGGGTCAACTTACACATGGATTGTTTTCAGTAAATACTTGTATACAGTTGGCCCTTCTTATCCCACAGTTTCACATCCATGGATTTAACCAAAACTGTTTGGATCCAGACTTGAGAATCTGTGGATGCAGAGAGCTGACTAACTGCAATGTTACATGCCATTTTACATGAGGGCCTAGAGCATCCACAGATTTGGTTATTTAGAAAGGGTCCTGGAACTAATCCTGCATGGATGCAGAAAGATGACCGTAGTGACGTTTTGGGGGAGTCAAAAGGTATATGTGGGCTTTTGACTGTGTGGGGGTTCAGCTCCCTAGTCCCCACATTGTTCAAAGTGATTTCAACTGTACACATTTTCTCTATCCATTCATCCTTCAACAGACACTTAGATTATTTTTATGTATTGGCTATTGTGAATAATGCTACAACAAATCTGGCAGTACAGATAGTTATTTTGTTTTCTTTGGATACCCAGAAGTGAGATTGCTGGATCAGAAGGTAGTTATAGTTTTAATTTTTTGAGGACCTTTCATATTGTTTTGAATAATGGAGCTACCAGTTTGCATTCCCACCATGTACAGGGTTTACTTTTTTCCATATCCTTGCCAATATTCATTATCTCTTATGTTTTTGATAAAAGATAACATAACAGGAGTGGAGTGATATCTCATTTTGATTTTAATTTGCATTTTCTGAAAATGAGTGACTTGACAATATTTTAGTATTCCTGTTGAGCATTTAAATATCTTCTCAAGTCCTTTGCTCATTTCTTTTTTAAAAATATTTTTATTAAAAATATAGCTAACATACAATATTATGTTACTTTTAGGAGCACACCATAGTTATTTAACATTTATATACCTAAAGAAGTGGTCACTATCATAAGTCCAGCAACCACATGAAACTGTATCATGCTATCACAATATTATTGACTATATTCCCTATGCTGTATATTACATCTCCATGACTTATTTGATTTACACCTGAACATTTGGACCTCTTATTCTCCTTCACCTTTTCTCCCCTTTTTAAATTTTCTAATAAATGTTGAAATTCAATATTATTTTATATTAATTTCAGGTTTACAACATCGTGGTTAGATATTTCTATTTTGTACAATGATCCCCCTGACTAACTCTAGTACCACCTGGCTCTATACCTAGTTATTACTGTATTATTGAAACAATATTCTGTATGCTTTACTTTATATCTCTGTGACTATTTTGTAACTACCCAGTTGTATTTCTTAACCCCTTTACATTTTTCACCCTGCCCCCAACTTCCCATCTGTCACCCCAACAAATCTAGTACCCATTCAAACCATAGTTATTATATTATTGACTATCTTCTTTATGCTATACCCTGCCTCACAACAACTACTTGTAGCAACCATTTTGTACTTCTTAATCCCTTCCCCTTTTTTCACCCACACTCCCAAACCCCCTCCCATCTAGTAACCATCAAAATGTTTTCTGTATCTATTAATTTGTTTCTGTTTTGTTTATTCTTTAGATTCCACATATAAGCAAAATCACATTGCATCTGTCTTTGTCTGACATACTCCACTCGTCACAATACATTCCAGGTCAATCCATGCACCGCAGATGGCAAGAATCTATTTCCTTCCATGGCAGTCATATTTCATTGTATATATGTACCACCTCCTCTTTATCCATTCTTTCATTCATGGGCAGAAGGCTGCCTCCACATCTCAGCCATTGTGAACAATGCTGCAATGACCATATGGATGACATGTGCCCTCAGAGTGACATTTGGGTTTCTTCAGATAAATTACCTGAAGTGGGATTACTGATTCCTTCATTGTCTCTTCTTATAGCCTTTGTTTTAAAGTCTATTTTGTGAGGTAAAACTATTGCTACCCCAGCTTTTTTGGGTTTTTTCATTTGTCTGTTTGTTTTCATTTTCATGAAATATCTTTTCCATCCCTTTACTTTCTCTGTGTGTGTGTGTGTCTGTCAATGTGAAGTTAGTCTCTTGTAGACACCATATGTAAGGGTTTTGTTTTCTTATCCATTCAGTCCTCCTATGTCTTTTGATTGAGCTTTTAACCCATTCATGTTTCAAGTAATGTTGATAGATATGTAGCTGTCGCTACTTTGTTATACTTAATTTTTATTTTCTTTTTCTTCCTTATTTAAGAAGTTACCCTAACATTCCTTTTAATACTGGTTTGGTGGTGATGAACTTGTTTAGCTTTTTCTTGTCTGGGAAGCTCCTTATCTGTCCTTCAATTTTAAATGATGGCCTTGTTACATAGACTAGTCTTGGGTATAAATCCTTGATTTCATCACTTGAATATTTGCTGCCAATCTCTTCTGGCCTGGAAAGTTACTGTTGAGAAACTAGCTGACAATCTTATGGGAGCTCCTTTATCAGTTACTAGATGCCTTTCTCTTGCTGCTTTTAGAATTCTCTCTTTGTCTTTAACTATTGCCATTTTAATTATAATGTGTCTTCATGTGGGCCTGTTTGGGTTCATCTTGTTTGGGACTCTCTGAACTTCCTGGACTTGTATGTCTATTTCCTTTGACAGGTTAGGAAAGTTTTCAGTCATTATTTTTTTTCAAAAAGATTCTCAATCCATTGCTTTCTGTGTTCTCCTTCTGGTACCCCTATGAGGTGAATGTTACACTTGATGTTGTCCCAGAGATCTCTTAAACTAGCCTCACTTTTTTGGATTTTTTTTTTTTTTTAGTTTTTTCTGTTCCGATTGGATTTTTTTTTGCTATCTTTTCTTCCAAACCACTGATTTGATCCTCTGCATCATCTAGTCTGCTGGTGATTCCTTCTTGTGTAGTCTTCATTTTAATTATTGTATCCTTCACTTCTGACTGGTTCTTTTTTATAGTTTCTGTGTCCTTTTTTTAATCTTGCTAT
>NW_017732583.1:366189-369699 GCF_001890085.2 Hipposideros armiger | reverse complement strand
GCTCCCTGGTAGGAGCTACAAAATGACCTGCAGTTGTTCGTTGCCTATGCTAATGCTGGAAGTGCATGAGAGAGGCCACACAGTGAACTAAGGGCATCTGCCACCAGTACCAGGCCTGGGGTAGCTCTGCAAAAAACCAGAACATCCCAGGGCTTGCAACCACCTGCTAGCTCCTTTAAGGTTAAGCTGCTGATAGAGCTTTGTGCGGGATGCAAGTTGGGTGAGGCAGAGTCTCAGGGAGTCACTAGCATGGGAAGAGATGTTTTCACCAGGTTAATGTAAACTCTGGTTTGGTGCCAGTGCTGAGCCTAGAGTTACTCCACAGAAGTTTCAAAGTATAGTGAGGTCAGTCACTGCCCACCTTTGGACTACTGAACTCAAATAGTTTTCTAAGAAAGAGTGAAATGCTGGAAGGGTTGGCTGCCCATGGAGAAAGTCCCTCAGGTGTTTGGGGAGTTGAATTGGGCAGGGTCCCAGTGGAGCTCACCAGGCCAATCAGATTCAAAAAAGTGCTCATTATACACGGCAAGATACAGTGTATTGTTTGCAAATATTTTCTCAGATTCTTTAGCTTCCCTTTTTATTTTGTTGATTGTTCCTTTGTTGTATAGAAACTTTTTAGTTTAATGTCCTCCCACTTATTTATTTTGTTTTTGTTACCTTTGTTTTTGGTGTTAGACCCGAAAAAATCATTGCCAAAACCAATGTCAAGGAGCTTTTCTCCTATGTTTTTTTCAAGGAGTGTTATGATTTCAGGCTTTGATTTTAACTGTTTATTTCACTTTAAGTTGATTTTTTAATGTATGGTGTAAAATAGGAGTACAATTTTATTTATTTTTTTATGTGGCTATCTAGGTTTCCCAACACAATTAATTGAATATACTATCTTTTCCCCATTGTGTATTATTGGTATCTCTGTCATGATTTAATTGACTATATATGTGTGGGTTTATTAATGAGCTTTCTATTCTGTTTCATTGATCTGTCTTTTTTTTTTTAATGTCCATACCATACTGCTGTTTTCATTGCTATAGCTTTGCAATACAATTTGAAATTGGGATGTGTAATACCTCTCCAGCTTTGCTCTTCTGATTTAAGTTGACTTTTGCTCTTTGGAGTCTTTTGTGATTTCATACAAATTTTACAATGTTTCTTCTTCTTTGAAAAATTACATTGAGATATCAATTGGGATTCCACTGAATCTGTAGATTGCTTTGAGTAGTATGGACATTTTCACATTAATTCTTCTAATTTATGAATATCTACTATTCTGGAATATCTTTTCATCTATTTGTATTTTCTTCAATATCTTTCATCATTTTTTAATAGTTGTCAGTGTATAAATCTTTCCCCTCTTTAGTTAAATTTACCCCTAAGTATTTTATTGTTTTTGGTGCTATTGTAAATTGGGTTGTTTTCTTAATTTCTTTGTCAGTTTGTTGTTAATGTATAGAAATGTAACTGATTTCTGTACATTGACTTTGTATTCTGAAACATTGCTGTTTTTTTTTGTTCTAACAGTTTTTTGTCAGAGACTTTACTGTTTTTCTTGTATAAATCATATATATCATCTGCAAACAGAGACAATTTTAATTTTTCTTTCCAATTTGGATGCCTTTTATTTATTTTTCTTGCCTAATTGCTCAACCCAGAAATGGTAAGGGCTGGCATCCTTGTCTTTTCCTGAAAGGAAAAGTTGTATATACCTAATTTGTTCCAAGTTTTTACATGAAAAGATGTTGATTTTTTTTCAAATGTTTTTGTTCTGCATCTACTGACATAATGTATCTATTATAGGTTTTTGTTTTGTAGTTACCATGAGGTTTACTTAAAACATCTATAATAGTCTATTTTAAGCTGGTAGCAGCTTAACTTTGATTGCATATAAAATGCTTTTGGGATCAACACTGTACATGGGGAAGCAGCAAGCAGTATTGGAAAGGAGGAGAATAGAGCCACCAAGCATTGGCTGAGGGATGCCTCTGGAAGAATATGTGACACTGAGTAAGGCAGTTATATTCAACTAAGGCAAAGAGTAAAATAAAGTGGCAATTGAGAGGTATTTTCAGGCAGTGATCCAGAAACTGGAAAGATAAATCCTTCAATTCTAAGTGTATATCTAATAGCTCCAATAACACAGTATCCACCTCAAGTGCTGTTGAAATGGGCCCTTTTTGAGTGACAATCACAGAGATTCTACCTCTGGATAAAATGAATAATTAGTTTGCATGACATGTGTAAAAATCAATTATTGAATTTAAGTGTATTATGCAATCATATTTTTAATATTGTGCATTGCTTTTTATGCCTAAAAAACACATACTCATATAGCCTTTAAAAAAGTTTACACTCCACAGTGTATTTTGAAATTAAGATGCTTGTATCTCCCACAAGTATAGAAGAAGAAAGCCAACAAGCTTGTGTAAAAAAAAAAAAAAAACAAAAACCAATTAACACTTATATTGGAGAGATTTGTTGTATCTGTGTCACGCACAGCATGAAGTTACTTGAAGTAAGCATTTTCAAAATAAGAATGAGGAATTTTTTTCCTGGAAAAAAATAGGCAGTAGTGGGTTAAATTTATTGAACACTTAATATATGCCAGGTTTTCTACTGGATAGGCTCTATTGTTTTCTCACATTTAGTACTCACCAAATCCTAGAATATGAGAGTTTATGTCAGCCACTAAGAGATAAATCCCTTTCCTTTGCCTCAAATGCTGAAATAAATATGATACTGACCATACTATATGCCCTTCATGCAAAGAAAAAGCTTTCATTTCTTCTAATTATTTCTGACTGAAAAATAAGAACATTTTAGAGATGCAAAGCCATATTATATCTCTGATGAAAATACCTCTCAGCAATGCCATGATCTGAAATTAAAAAAACAGTGATCACTTATGAGGATGGAAAATTATCACTCCTAAATAATGATGGTAGAGATACATATCACCTATTCAACATGGTCCTCTGTATTAAGGATCTTGCAGTGTGCTTGGAGAAAGGAGAAATAAACATAGACTGCAAAAGACATTATAAGTTGTATCAAGCAATTCATGATGAAATTCAAGATACATCAAATCATGTGTGATTAATATTAATAGCTCATAAATTAAGAACCCAGGATTTCAGTGGGAAGAAAAGCCACTGTGAGTTGAAGTAGAGATCTTTATTTAGAAGAATGAGCTTTACCTGGGATTAAAGAATTCTTGGAATTTGGGTAGCTGGAGAGAGAGAGTAAAGGAAGAAAAGATGCAGAATGTGCCGTAGAGGGGAGCAATAACTAGCCAAGTACTAAGCTCTTTTGGTAAGGCAATATGCGACTAAATGTGAAGGGTATTGATTTTGAGGCCAATAAGTCTTAACTGAAGTGAAAAGTTGTATTTACTCTTCAGGCTTTCATGGCAAGAGAAGCCTTGTCATTGTCAAAGGGACAATCACATTTGTCAGTCTGTCAAAGGGAAGAATTATATTTATGTCATAAGAATTCTTTAATGGTTGAACTTCA
>NW_017732583.1:330310-365334 GCF_001890085.2 Hipposideros armiger | reverse complement strand
AAACACTGTCAGATTCAAGGAATGGGAGAACAATGGGTGAATACATTCTTACAAAATAATGTGAAGACTGCAGTTATTAAAGTATGCTGTCTTGGAGGACCACAGAAGAGATGTTTTCTTTGTTCTGAATCTCATACCTGAACAATCTCATGTCTGCTTTAACTACATCATTCCCTGAACACAATGTACATTTTCATTACTCAAATCATAGTGTTTTATCTTCACCTATGGCTTAAATATTACCCCTACTTTTGCTCTGCTTTAAAATATTGATCCATAAATGATTCAAACAGGAGTTTGCTATTACTAAAATTCAACCTAACTATTACTATCTCACCATAATTTCTCTTGTGTACACTCTGAATATACTCTGATTTGTTTCTAAGAAAATCCAAAGCAAAAATGTTAATAGTTAAAACTTATTTAAAGATTTTGAACTGTGTAATTGACATACAATTTTTCAATTCTAAAAAACAGACTGTCTGAGAGCTATGTTTTCTTACAAATATTCACAAATAAAGATACAGTAGTCTTGAGTGGTTAATTTATTTTCCCAAATTTAGTAATAACTGAGACAAATGTTTGCTTAAAACTAAAGCATAGTTTCTCTCCTTCATACCAGATTATCTCAGTTATAGTACTTGCCAATTTTATTGCATTTTTTTTTGTACTTCCATCTCTAGCACTGGATTGAAAGTTCCTTAAAGGTAAATTTTTTGGCATTTCTAGTGTTTTACCCAATTTCTGAACCATATTATCCAAAATAGGAGTATTGAAAAGCTACATTGAACATATAAATTGAAAAAATTTGTCAGATATGCTTACATACCTTAGCAATCTTTCTTTTCTAATATATAAATGTTTACCTATTATGTGGACATTATATATGCATGAGAAAAGAGACAATGAAATTTTTACTTCCCTATTCAAAAGGCATGCAACGCGTTTATAGAAGAGTCCTGGAGAGAAACCTTATGTTCTTGAAGATAAAGACAATTAGACTACATAAGGCTGAGAGGAGAGTTTAGTTTTATTTATGCTCTTAGAATCATATCTTATATGGCCAAAAATGAGACACATGGGGACCTACGGAGAGACTTCAGAATGCCATCACCAAGACTATTTTAATTTTGAGTTTTACCATTTTAAGACCATAGCACATAGGTAGGTTTGGGTTGGTAGACTAGATTCTTCTCATCCTCGCCATCATTTCTGGCTACTGCCGGTGGTATCCAGGAAAAATAGTGGGGAGTCTAGTAACTCACCCTCATATAGCTTTGAAATATAACAATAGGGGCATAATAATTCCACCTCTTTTTGAATACTATAATTTCCATTTGCATCTATATGTGTAATTTGTACAATTTCTCAGGTGATTAAATACACTCACACACGCATACACACACACACACACACACACACTCGCAAATACACACAGTCTGGAAAATATATTACTCTGTATTTACCTGTATATATCAAAATGTCAAACATCAGTAACCCAATAGATTTTTGTTTATTTTACTAACGCTCTTCATAACTCTCTTTCATAACTCTCTTAGTTGCCATATTTCTCTTGCTTGATTTTTCTCAGAGATTTCCATGAGACTTTCTTATTTTGATTAATTTTATATGAAAACTGTAGGATGCTTGAAATATTTTAGTTTATTCAAAAAAGTGCTACTTAGATAAAATATATTTTTCATAATGCCCTTATAACTGAGCTATTATATTTTAAAGCATAAATCTTCCTGCTATTATAGATTGTCCAATACATTTTTCTTAGAACTATAGAAACTTTAATTTGTTTTTATGTATATAGAAACTTTATGTAATTTGTTCTCATTAAGTAGCTCATATTTTAATTAAGCTATTTTTGTATTATGGCAATGCCATTCTGATTGCTAACTACCAGGAGTTAGGCCAAACTTCACAAGTTAAGGACACAGCCTCCCTCAAGGCTGACTTAAATCAAACATCAACTGCATTTCAAGTTCCCAAGCTAAAACACTTGTGACCAACTGGCTACAAATGTGGGGGTTCCAACTATCCCCTCAGGTTGAATCATTCACCAAGATACTCACAGAACTTAGGAAAGCACTATAATTATGATTACAGTTTTGTTATAAAGCATAAAAATCAGGAGAAGACAAAAGAAGAGAACCATAAGGCAAGGTCTTATGGGCCCCAAATTCAGATCCTCTTTGTCCTTTTCTGGTGGAGTCAAGTTGATGCCTCAGGATGAGGAGTTAGGATGCCCTCCTGGCATATCAATGTGAACCAGTAACCAGTCAGCTTACCAGGGCTTTGGGTATCTACAACTTTGATTTGGTTTTATTACATAGGCATGATTGAGTCATTGGCCTTGTGATTGAGCTGAATCTTCAGCCCTGATTTCTTCCCAAGAGATTGAACAGATGCCATGTTACTCAAAATCTCAACCTTCTAATCACATGGGCAACCTTTCTGTCATGGCGTGCCCCATCCTAAAACAACCTAAGCTCCCACTTGAGTTACCTTATTAGCATAAATTCAAGTGTAGCCTGAGATGCCCATCATGAATAACAAACACACTCCCCCAAAATGAGGACATTTCTAGGATTAGGTTCCTTCCCTGGAACTGTGTAAAAAGACCAGCCAAATTCTATTTACACAAGAATTTAGTATAATCTTAGTATAGATTTTGCTGTAATATATTAAAGAAAACCATTTAAATAAACGTTATGCTGAGAACAAGTCAATGGATCTTAACTATAATCTCAATTTCAATCAGACTACATGAAAGTTCAGTGGGCGTTTTAGAATAGTCTATTATAGCTATCACATTAATGGGTAGACAACACACTAATTCATAAGAATGTCAATAACTTCTAACATTGGAAATATTCATATGTGTGTGGTCTAATTGAGCATGGTCAAAAGATTACATCAATCTGATTCACTATGGCCCATTTTTATAACCCTCTGACCATGAGGGAACCACAAATACCAGTCTCATTATTCACAGAACCATTTCAGGAAGAAGAGAAATACAGTTATATTTATGCCCTGTCTAGCCCTAAACTGTACCCATCTAAATGTTATTTAGAAAATTGTTATAGCCCACACCATGCCACTGGAGTTTACATAGGGAAGCAGGGGGTGATGCAGGAGGCTGAGGACGAAGGAAGGAACCACGGGTAAGAGCCTTTACTGTAGTTTCCATGGGAAGGAATGGGCCAGGCATGGGACGCAGGCTAGTTCGGGGAATTTCAGTGGGCTTTGGGGCAGAAAGCCTCTCCCTACTTGTCTGATCCCTGGCTCTGCGGTGATTGGGTCAGGAGGTCAGTGGCCTAGAGTATAAGAGCCCTATAAAGAAGGTCGTTAGGATATGGGTCTGGATTGTTTGGTTTGTATTTGAAAATATGCTCACTTGCAAGTTGTTTACTACTTTAAGGGATTGGCAAATCCTGGGAGGGACAGTCCCTCTCAGATCAGCAAGGCCCCAGGTGTGAAAGCATCAGAATACAGAAAATAAAAGACAATTAATACAATACCCAACTCCAGCCTCCTCTAAACTCTTAATAGCCAAAAGGTGGAAACAATCCAAATGTTCAAAACCTGGAGAGTGGCTAAACAGAATGTGATATATCCATACAATGAAATATCATTCATCTATGAAAATCCCGAACTAATAATCCATGCTACAACATGGATGGAACTTGAAAACATATATATATACACAAAAACATGCAGTTTGTCATTAAACAAAAACAACCATTTGTGTGTGTGTGTGTGTATACATTTATATATTGCTAAAAATGTCCCCCGCTATCACAACATTTTCTTTATTCATGATGTCTTCTGTTATACAAGTGGTTGTTTTTGTTTAATGTCAAACTGTATGTCTTTGTGTGTCTAATACAAAAATATAGGAAAGCCATCTAAAGCATAATACCAATGTGATCATCATATAAGGTTGATAATTTAATGATGTAAAAATTAAACAGCCTCTAGATAGTATAAATAATTAAAATAAAACAAAAAGACAAGCAGGGAAATAGGAAAATTATTTGCAATATAAGTGGTAAAGAGGATTTATGTCCAACATAAACAAAATTCTTATAAAACATTGAGAAAAATCATGAAAAATGAACTATTTTAAATATATATGAAAACTTTCATTGTTGAGAAGGTTATTAAGAAACAGGTACTCTAACAGATGGTATTTGTAAGAGAGAATCTGTTATAAAATTGCTAGAAGTCACTTGGTTAAATGCATAAACTTATGTAAAATATACATTACCATTAATCCAGCAATTCTTCTGGGAATTCATCCCAAAGAAAAAATTTAATAAAATCATGACATGCTCATACAGTATATTAATTTCAATATTATTTACATGGACAAAACTTTAATTCAACCAAAATGGTTAAATATACTTATATTTTTAAAATAGAAAGTTGCCACAGATCAATTTGATTTGACATGTAAAAATAGATAAGACAAATTTTACATGAAAAAAAGTTATACAATACACATTACACCTATTTTAAATGTATAGACTTAAAATAAATACCTTTGCAGATTTAAAATTATTTGAAAACTTAGTAGACATACTTGGCATGCTAACAACAATTTTATATGGATGGAGGCATGAAGAGAGACTTTTTTTCTTACCTTTATATATCCTGGAGATATTTTTAACAATTCTTAAGGTTTACTTATAAGTAAAACAATTACAAAACCATGTCCACTGTGATGATAAAGGTATTATGAAAGAAGCTATGACTAATGCTGGGAAAAACAAGGACAGGAGAAAGTTCTGAAGCAATAATAATCAGATGAGAGTTTTAAAATAGTCACAATATTTAAATTGCAGCATAATCTCCTTTTTTTCCTTCACTGGACTGTTTCTTTCCTTTATGTCAGTTTCTCCTTTTCAGCATATCTGAATGTGTTAATTGTTTCATCTGTTAGTGATTGCCACCACCATTTACTCTCTCTGCACCCCCACTCCCAGGGCAATGTGCTGTTTCTTAGCATTTCCTGTGAGTCCCTGTTAGCCATTCAATGCTAATTCACATTTCAAGTTATTACTGAAACCATTCTTTTGTTAAACACATTACATGATTCTGCCTTTTTTTATTCCTCATTCTGTCCCCTCAATTTAATTCAAAATCAGCTCTTTCTAACCAGAAAATCTAGAAAACTTGTCTAAATATCCACTTGTTTTCTTAAAACACAAGAGTATACATTCGCAGGTGTTTACTCTCATGGGACTATATGCAATGACATAACTAGCTAATTCTGATAACTCTCATGTATTTTGAACTTGAAATTCAGACTGAATTATTGAAAGGTCAACAGTCTGAAATAATTATACTTTTGCTATCTACTTCTTTTTACAGCAAAGAAGATTCTCTGCCCTTTTGACCTTGCCATTCAGAAAAGGTCAAAATATAGTAATGTAAACAGAGGTGTATCAAATTAAAATATCAAAAGAAACAAAGCATATGTGAATTCTAATATCATGTCACATAATAATAAGATTACACCAACCTAAAATTTGCGGACCTGAACTTTAAAACTTAAAAATATTAAGTGATGGTATTGTCCAATTTTTTACCTGTCTAGCCTAGGATACACAAGAATATCATAGTTGGACGTCACATTACAGATACAGGTTTGTCCCCATTCCACTAGGTATTCAGTGACACAAATTTGGGTGCAAGATCTGCAAACTGGGCAATGTTCTTCCCCCTGTTTTTGCAGTTATAGAAAAGCTCACGGACTCATCATGTTTACATTTATTTTATAGAATAACACAACATGGGCTTTTTCTTATGGTAAGTTAACCTCTAAACCACTGAACTGTTATGGGACTTCATCCCAAATGGAAATCCTAGATCTTGGTGACTCTCTACTCCCAACCATGTAATTTGATTTCTGTCCGTGTTTTCACTATCCCGTATAATCAGGAGCCCTAAAACTACTCTTCCTAAATCATGTATAATGACCACATGGCCAGGAGAGTTTAATGATCTTAGAACGGAACCCCAAAGCTTCACATCACAAATATATTTAGTATGCACTTAAAAATATCCTGTGCCTACTTCCTTGAAAGAAAGGATAAATGTGTTTATTCATTCATGATTCATTTTTCTTATACAATAGTTTAATCAACTTCTTCATATTGTATCAAATAAGCAAACAATGTAGGAAACAAAAGAACAATCAAACAAAACTCACAATTTGAGTATTCACAATATGATGGAATAATTAATAAATACAAAATGATAAGAGATGTGGAATTACCAAAAGAATAATCCAGCATAATATAAACCTAGCATAGGCTGAAAAAGAATATATATTTTATATTGCCCCAACTGTTGATATGTATTTTTATTGCTCCAACTGTTCATTCTGTGTTTGATTTATTTTTAGAAATCCAAAATAATTAAAAATTAGCTCACATATACTATCAATGTATAGCCACTAACAGTGACTTTAAATTATTAATGTAATCTTGATGGTGAGGGTGGTATAATGATTTTATATTGTGCTTCTAATTTTTATCATGTTGTATAGTATTGCAAACATCATAGATAAGAATGAAACAATTCAACAGAAATAAGAATTAAAATAATCCATAGAATACATTGAAGATCACTTAAAAACAAACAAAATACAAAAAAACTTTCATTCTTGAGTTAAAGAAAAAAGTGATAAAATATCCTAAACAATTAAGCTTTTGTTTTCTCCCATCACAATAAAAAAAGTAAAAGTTTCCTGTAATAATTGCAAGTTAATATATTTAGAATAAATCAAGAAGCAATTATAGCTTTATCTCTGCTTATCAAACTGTATCATGCTAAAGAGGCATTATACATAATAAAATAGATGTTCTTTAAATATATGCTTCTTGGCAATTTTGATTTAAACAAAGTTAAACCCACATATTTACTGTAGAAATTCTTAAATGCTTAAAATTTCCACTTTTAGTGGATATTAAATTATCTAAGGCGATAATTTATGTTTCTGCAATTGACTTGATTAGCAATCCTTCTACCACGCATTGAAAAAAATGCTCTTATATTTCATGAAATGAAAGAATGCTAGCCTAACAAATTTTAATGTACACACTATCTTTTCTTAAAAAGGTATCTTACATTCTAAGTGATATAAGGATTATCTTAGATATAGTTGTATCCTTTTTTTCCCCAAGACATACATTAATAGAAATGAATTAAACTCAATGTTACATAATTGTTATTTATCTAACTCTACAGTACAAAACAATACTTTTTAGGGTATAAAACAACAGTTACAAAACTCATTTTTTTGTAGTTTTGCTCTATTGATTATTAACCTTTCTTCTATTAATAAAAATACCTCCATTTCATAGGTGAGAAAACTAGAAAACAGAAAGTTGAACTCTGTTAAAAACCTAAAATCTGATTTCAAAGATAAAAGAGTGAACCTTTGATTAATTTAAGATCTGTGAACAATAGCAAGGCCAAATCTGATTATGTATTGATAAAGTTTGCCTTAAAACTTTGGGCATTTTAAACACGATGCAAACAAATTAAAATCAATTCTGTAAAATTTGTCAAGCTTGAGTCTTTATTAGAATTACTAATTATCTGTATCATTTGATTGAGAAGACATATGATTCTGAGCACAGCAAGAGGTATGTAAAACCATTAACTGTCTCTCCCTCTAGATATAACAAGTGATATGTAGACCTAAACTCAGCAGGGACCATCTTTATAACCATACCCTGAGGGGAAGTGGAACATGGTTGAGCAGAATATTGTTAAATGAGCCTAGTATGACCCTCCTTTCTTTCCTCAGACATGTACTTATTTTCTGTAGGTCTTGATTTTTGAAATGCTAACATAACCTTCCTTTCCATCCATGCAAGACATAACCTAGCACATTACTATTTTTTTAAAATAAACTATAATAAAGGTAAACATTTAACCATGAATAATGTCAGTGATGCAGCTCAGTTACCTTTTGAATTTCATAAAAAGCTTTGGTATTGTAAAAAGTAATTTTATAGCACAAACTATGATTTTAGAAGTACCATAGATTTGGGATACCCTAGAGAGAAATATGATATTTACTCAGTGCCCTCTCTCTTAACATGCCCTATGTCAATTATCTCAGAGAAAGGAAGGAAGTTAAATTGGCTCTCACCCCTGGGAGCTGTGCTATGTCACATGTCATCAAGAAAAGTTTCCTGGGCTATTCCAGTGCAAGTTTACTAATCCTGAACAATTAATGTTTTTTTCATGTTAAAACAAATCCTGTGTTCACTCATTAGTTATATTGCTCCTCACAAGAGAAATTTGGTTGGGAAAAAAAATGAAAAGAAGGAGAACATCTAAATTAGAAATAAATCCAGGTAAAATAACTTGCTAGGTAGGTAATGACAATAGTCACAATTTGGTGGCATTTGCTTTTTTAAAAATGATTATTAAAATACAGTTGACATGCAATATTACATTAGTTTCAAGTGTAAAATACAGTGATTTGCATTTGATCTTTTACACAAAGCAGGTAGGGAATGTCTCTCATGATTTTTGTGTTAAGTGAAGTAAGCAAGAATCTGGACAAAATAATTATCTGGGAGAAAATTATTTCAAGCCTACAGTGTCAAGCAAGAAGCCCAGGAGACTGAAGCAGAAGAATAGGGCATTGCAGAGGGAAGCATTAGGTAGGTGAGATTATATAGCAACTTTTAGGTCATATTAATACTAAATTTTAGGTGTTACTTTGAATCAAAGATGGAATGCCATCATAGGGCATGCAATGAAGGAGTGACTTAAACTGACACATTGGTATAAACAGTTGACCCTTGAACAAAGTGGGGGTTAGGGACCAAAACCCCACACAGTCGAAAATCCGCATATAACTTTTGACTCCCCAAGAGCTTAACTACCTTGGCCCTTCACATCTGCAGATTCAACGGACTGCATATTGAAAACATTATTTTCCAGGGGCGGATGGGACTCTGCGATTGGGAATCTGTGGATGAGAATGTGGAAATACAGTTGAATTCGCTGTTCTGATACCTGAGGATACAAAGGGCCTACTGTATTTTTCAGGGGGTCAAAATAAAACACAAAACAAAAAGCCTTGTATAAGAGTAACGGTGCAGTTCAAACCCATGTTGTGCAGTGGCTTTTCAATGCCAACTAGACACTTGTAGGTTAAAGGTGGAAGCAGGAACACCAGAAAACCGCAATCATTCAGGTAAGATACGATAACAGTTTGTATTTGGGTGATAATGGTGGAGAATTAAATAGTGGTTGATTTAAGAGGTGTAATGAGTAAAACATGAGAACTTTTGTAGATGGATTAGATGTAGTGTCTGAGATAATGGTAGATAATGAGGTGTCGTTGGGTTTTTCATCTAAGGAGGTGGAAGAGTGGTATTGTGATTTACTAATATGGGCAAAAATCAAGACATCATGTATGATGAGGGTAAACAAATGTTTGGTTTTGAACATATTAAATTTGAAAGGCCTTTGGGACATTCAAAGGGATAATTGAGTTGGCTGTATGGATTGGATGTTTAGACAAGCTATCTGGTGGGAAATATAAAAAATAGGCCATCAGCATAGAAATGGTATTTTAAGGCATGGGACTTGCTGAGATCCTCTAAGGATAGAGGATGTGGAGAAGAAAGGATGGCAGAGATTGAGACCTGGGTTATGCTGACCACAATGGTGTGGAGATGAGAAGAAAGCAGCAAAACTGGCTGAGCAGCTGGGACAGCTGGAAAGGTGGAGGTCAGGGGAATGGTTTTAGGAAGAAAAGAATAATGACCTAAGCCAAACGCTGGTGACTGATGAGAACTAAAAGCTGATCTCGAATCAGGCTAAATTGATCTTGTACTAATAAGACTCTGAGAATAGAAATTCTTTTGCAATTGTGGGGACAAAAATCTCAACTGATGTAAAAGTTTTTAAAAATTGGAGTAGAGAAATTTTTAAAAAGTACATATAGTTTTTTCTATAAAGAGGACAAAAATAAAAGTATGTAGCTGTAGGTAAAGGAATTATTTCTTTTTTAAGATAGGAAAGCAGATGGTGAACATAAGATGTGCTATATGACATAATTACCTACTAGGAATTAAAAGTATGTGATTTACTTTCAGTCATTAAAATGAATGGAGCAAATTAGTTTGATAATTTGAGAACCTGTATATGGTTTGACCATGGTCCACAAAGATTGTTGAGCCTGAACATAGGCAGTTGAAAGGTCATATTTTTAAATATATAATTATTCTGTGGCATAAGATGATACCTAAAAAAATAAATGAGCTTCATAAATATTATCCATTATTCATAGGACCTATGCCATATGGACTCAGAGTGAAAATTATATTTCCACTGAAAAATTTGGCTGTTTCATGTAAAATGTAAATATAGTAATGTTTAAGACAGATGTGTCCAAAAATTGAGAGAACAGGAAATATAATACAGAAGAGGTATGCTAATGAGAGAGAGAGAGAGAGAGAGAAAAGAGAGAAAGGACCAAATATCAATAAGTGATATACTAATCCCATATCTAGAAAAAACATATTCATAAAATTAATATGATTATATTAATGTAATTTATATAAATAATCTAATTCTTATATGAGTTTATATTTTTCAGAGACAATCATTTTATCAATCCAGAGAAGCAGAGCTGAGATTAAAAGCACAAGTTCAGTCATCACCAAGAGATGTAAATTTGACCAAGGGAAAACTGACATTATTTGTTAGGGTAGATTCACTCCAAAGACTTCAATACATTTCTAAATCCTGAATTAAAACATGGTATGAGGCACTAAAGTAAACCATAAGAGGAGAATAATTTGATCACTCTAAATCTTGGTAGACATGCCACTCCCCATAAATTTAACAACATATATATATATGGTCTTACAATTAAGTTTGTGAACTTGTTGCAATGAGATTGCTAACCTTTTTTGATATCAGAGAGATTATTCATTATGAATTTGTACCAGCTGGACAGTTAACCAAGTCTACTATTCGGAGGTGCTGAAAAAAGGCTGTGTGAAGAAGTTAGATGAAAACAACCTGGACTTCTCACCAACAGTTCATGGCTCTTGCATCACGACAATGCACCAGCTCACATGGCACTGTCTGTGAGGGAGTTTTTAGCCAGTAAACAAATCACTGTATTGGAACACCCTCCCTACTCACCTGATCTGACCCCCCAATGACTTCTTTCTTCACCCAAAGATAAAGGAAATATCTAAAGGAAGACATTTTGATCACATTCCGGACATCAAGGGTAATAGGACGGCTGCTCTGATGGCCATTCCAGAAAAAGAGTTCCAAAATTGCTTTGAAGGGTGGACTAGGCACTAGCATCTGTGCATAGCTTCCCATGGGGAGCACTTTGAAGGTGATCGTAGTGATATTCAGCAATAAGCTATGTAGTACTTTTTCTAGGATGTGTTTGTGAACTTAAATATCTGACCTGTGTGAATGTTTGTGTGTGTGTGTATTTTGCCACTGAGTATTGATAACATTTTTATTATTCATTTTCTAACAACAGAGAAATGTTTTAAAAGTTTAAAACAAACACAGAATTGTGGTCTTAAAAAGTTGTAAAGATAAAACTTTAAGTGTATTTAAGAATGATTTCTTGCCGTGATATCTGTTATCACAGAGATAAAACTGCATTTTGTGTAATCAATAACATATTATTAAAAGTATAATCAGAAAAAATGAACTGTCACTATACAAACTGCTGCAACGTTTTTCAATAACAGGATTTATTTAAGCTAATTAAAATAATGTGCTATTAAAATGATGATATACAGTTGTTATACATAATCATGTCTTTCATGTACCACACAAATAATAATGCATGCTTTGCTCACGTTTATGAAGGATTCCTGAGTTTCTTGGTTTTTTGTTTTTTATGCTTTTTTCTTTTCTTTGTCAGGCTTTCATAGAAATGATTTTTTTATACTGAAAGTTTAAATAGGAAAAGTGTTAAATTATTTGGGCTAAAATATGAAGTTCATCCAGAGTCAGTAGCTGAGCCATTCTTTACTTTTAAAAAGACATGGGAAGAATATGATGATAAAATCAATAAAACTGCAATTGATACTCATTTTGGAGTGAATCTCAGGGAAAATAAAGATATTTTCATAAGGAAAATGGACAAAGGCAACATTTATATGGCACAAGAGTGGTACATTGCGTCAGAATAAATGTGTGAATAAAGGATATCTTAAAATGTAAATTCACTCAATAAACTATAAAAATATTTAAACATTAAATATCTCAGTTATATGAGTTAGAACAATTTATTAAATTGTGACATGTGTATCTGAAACATTACTTTAAATATGATTCCTTGTTTTTAAACATTGCAATTGCCTAATTATAACTGCATGGTTTCATGTACATGTTTAGATAAAGAAACTACTCAAATAATTTAAATTGCATTTTTCTATTGTATTTGTTTAGTTTTAAAACTATAATCAATTTTAATTGTAAATTCAAAGCTTCTAATATCTATTTGTTCTTCAGTCCATCAAGTTCTGTCTTTTGTTGGCCTCACCATGGTTTGCCTCTATCTACATCTTTATACTTTCAGCCCCATCAGACTTGATCTTGGTCTATTCAAAATTAAGGAATTTCAGCTCAATATTCAGACTGTACATCAAGTCATTTCTTGAAGCTAAACTAGCTTTGATTTTTTTTTCTATTTAAAACTTGAGGATGTTCATATTATTCCACAAACTTAAGACACACCTTATAATCTAATTGCATTACTAGATTCTATTTTGTTTCCTGTACCTGACATCCCTTCTATTATTAGCTTGCCAGTACCTTGTCCACATTAGCCAAGGATTCTGTTAAGCTTGTGATATTCTCTTAATGAACTGTAGTCATTTTAATTCATACTGGTGGCTTTTTGCCCAATATCATAATGCAGATCTCTGTAATGTCAATTGAATGTTTTCCCAGCTGTCCAGTCTAGAATTGTCAATTTCAATTTTTAAATGGATCCAGGTTTTATAACCACTATCAATGCATCTTACCTCTTGATAGTTGTTAAATCCTATAATACCTACTAATACCTGTGGTCACCCCATGTATTCCATTACCTGAAGTGCTGGTTATCATATTCTGAATGCTGCTCTTATTCTCCCCCCATCATTTACTGACTCCTTCCTCAATGCTCTGATTATTCCATAAAAGTTACCAAGGTATACCTAGCTATGTGTAAAGATATGTCAGAGCTATGCAAGATTGCCTACTTCTAAAATGAGTCAATAAATGCATCTTTGGATGTTATGATAGTATTATATTATTTCAGAATTTGTATTGTATTTATAATTTTACAAATATTTTATCTTTTAAATATGATACCATTAGGTGAATTTATACTTAATTATAAATAGAAGCAGTTCCTACCTTTCTTGAATTCCATAGATTAGGGGGAAAAATATGTAGAACATTTAAGACCTTTTTAGTTCAACAGTTGACAAATGTTTGATTTGTAGTTTTTCTAGTCAATACTACTACTTAGTTGTATAAAATGGGACATTAAAGTAATTATGCAAAGTAGTTAAATGAAAAAATGATATTGTTCTGTTTTTAACTGACAATGCCATGAAGGATATTGGAGAAAATATTTAGTAACATGATGGACCTATTTAGAGAAGACCAATTCCTAATGGTGGTATATAAATATTTGATGATGATAATGATAGCCATTGCAGTGCTGAAGGTTAAGTCAAGCAAGGTGTGATTATTTCATTTCTCACTGAATGTTTGTATATCCTGCATTTTTCAGTACCATCCAATTCTGTTGAGTTTATGTATAACAATAAAGCACATGGGGTAATACTTTAAATATTTTCAAAGACCAAGATATTATGTTACATTAATATCATGTTCTAAGACACCAAACAAAAGCATTAATTTATTTTTCCCACTTTTTTTGTTATTTTCAGGGTATTCTTCTTTTTATAAAATGTTTCCCTAATTTAAGCATAGAAATGAATAATGACTGAAAAAAGACTGTAAAACACTCAATTAATAAAAGATTATTAACCCATGATGACGTTAAAAGACAGAGAAAAGCACAGAGAAAAACTCATTTGCCATCAATATTATCCCAACTATGTTATCTGAAACTCATTAATTAAAGAGACAGAATAAAACATAAATGCTGCCTTTTAATCAAAAACTGTAATACATCTCCTGTTGATAACCACAAACTCCTTTTTAGAGAGGGCCAGCTAAAAATATAGAAAGAATGATATAGTTATAAAATTACTTCTTATTAAATTGATGATGCAGTAAATGATCATTAGTGTAAGCCAAAAACAATGTGACAATTTATTAGGGATCAGATATTTTTAAAGTGTCAAAGTATCTCACAGCCTTTTTGCTAATTAGAAAAGGAAGAAAACATCTTTATAACAGAGAAATATGGGCTCTTAGCATCTGAAACAAGGAGATGAATATTAGCATCCTTTATTTTGGGGTGACCCAATGCTGTGTGTCAACTCCTGGGATGCAATATCTGATACATAGCATTACTTATGCCATGTTTTTGCCAAAAGTATTTCATCTGAATTATATCAGGTCTTTAGACCTAATTTCTAGTTTAACAGTAATACAGAATGTAAGAAAAAGTTAAATGACATCATCAACAAATAATTAGGCAAGTTTAGCATGTGGGAAATTCTAAAAGAAACAGACCTACTTTCTTCAAAAATGTATGTCTGAAAAGAATAAAAAGTAGGAGTTTAATATGGATTTTAAAATAATGTAAAGGTATATCAAAATGCAATATGTGACACTTTTTAATCATGTCTGAAGATAAAATAGGTATAAAAGATATATCAGCAGACAGTTGGGGCATTTTTAATATAGTCTGTATGTTATTAGGAAATATGATTATTTTTTAAGTAAGATATTGGCATTGTGGTTATGTAGGAGTATGTCCTGTTTAGGAAATGCACGCTTACTTATATAGGCATAGGTAAAATTTCATTAGTGTGTAAGCATCAAATGATTCAGAAAAAAAAAAATATATATATATGCATAAATATTAATAAAAGGATAAAGCAATTATGGCAAAATCTCAAAGAATTTTTAATTTAAGTAATGAATATTGTAAGCTGGTGTTATTTATAAGATACCTTTATTTTATATATATTTCATTTTCTTCATAATAATAAAATACAAATGAAATGTACCTGAACAATTTTAGAAAAAAGCAAAGTAGGATGATGGTGGTGAGTAATATTCTATCTTAACATGCATATTTTCTTTGGTTTAATAAACCAGAATTTAAAAATTTTTAAAAAGAATACCTTCATCTTGAAACACAAAAAGTCTAAATCTCAGAGGTCTAACATTAGCAAAATAATATTACTTAAGTTTTACTGAATTAGTCTCCATTCCTTTTCAAGCATTTTTAAATTTGTAATATTATAATCTATAAAACTGCCAAGACCATTTTATTTTCAAGATTTTATAGATAAATTTGCTTCATGAAGTTGAAGCAAGGTTTTCAATGAAGCTCACTGAAAATCATTGTGAAGGCTGTTGACTTTGTTAGATAATAAATCAGTAAAATATTTTAAAACATTAAACAAAAGGAAATCATGAATAGTGCTTTTGTGAGCAAAAATAATCAACTCATTGCTGTTTTGAAACTGAAGTATGACTCTTTGCAGTAGTCATATTCTGTTTTAAAAGTGATATATTGTAGTATCAAATAGGTAAAAAGCAAATTATCTTTCACTAATTTTATCTGGAACAAGCAAGCCACAAATGTTTCAAATAACCTCACATATTTTGTATATTTTAATTTTGAAAATATTAAAGCAATTAAAACCAGAAAACCAAACTATTCATGGCATCTTTACTATTCCTCTTGTAAATAACTGGATTTAAATTATTATTGAATAAAATTTCTGAAATATAGCTGAAAATTGTCAGTAATGCTGATTTGCTGCTTGATTGGTTTAGAAGAATGGTGGGCGTAATTTGACATGGTTATCTAGAACTATAGGTCTGAGTATCAAAGATTTCTTGTTAATTAAAGAAAAATACTTATTATAGGTAAGTTTTACTGGATATTGCTCTTAATGATTTCAATTTCTTTTTAAAAAGTGTATGTGATTAAAGACACACACACTGTTTATGTAGGCCTAGTTGAGGACTCTGAGTATATTTGGAATATTGCCCCAGTACTCACAGACAAGGATCCAAACTGCTAGATTGTGGTAGCACCTTTACTCTTATCTGTTTGTATAAGGCCCTTCATATGTTTTATTTAAATGATTGATTTCCATATTTGACTATCTGTGAAGAATATGAGCTCTTTAGGTGATGGTTCATGTCTTCTCTTTGACTGCCTAGATCCAAGCACAGGACTCAGCACATACCTGAGTCTCAGTATGTCTGTGGTGAATTGAATTTGGCAAGCAGGAAAGTTCAGATGTTGTCTTTGTGCAAGGAGAGACCTGGCTTGTGTACCTGCTCACCTGTTCTATCCTTTAGGGTCTCTGAATGAACTTGGGATTCTATTTTTCAATTGTGTGAGATTTAAATTTTTAATAAGATTTCCCACTTAAAGGGTTGTCATGAGCATTAATTGTGATGATGGTAACAATAAGGTATCTTTGTGAAGTACCTTGGTTGAGTACCTACTATGTAATAAGTGTGGTTCTGAGTATGATGAGCAAAGTTCTGCCATAAAAATTTTAGAGACATAATTTTATTTAGTTCTCAACAACTCCATAAATTATGTATTATTATTTCTCAAACTTTATAGATTAAGAAAATGAGACGAACAGGGTTAAATAAGTTGCTAAAAATCAAACACAAAGTGGTCTGATAACCCAAGTGATTTGATTTCCCGGGCTTTTTGTGCTATATAAAGAATGTGCATATAATACACGATCAATAAAGATTTGATTTTAAAAAACAAAACAAAACAAGAACACTTCAGTTACTATTCATGAGATTCCTTTTTTGAGAAAAAAATGCAAAGTTTCCTTTGGTCCCCAATAATTGCTAATGAGTGTGTCATTTTTTATGAACGTATGAATACACTTAAGCTTTCAAAGGCCCTCACTTCAGCAAGCTGTTGAACACTAAATGGATGTGACTAACTACAGGGAAATGTTCTCTGCATAATAGGAATGACTTCTCTATTAAAGAAAACCACGTGTGACTCGGGTTGGATGTGGCACTTCTGCCATGTGATTTACAACATCATATCTATTTCTTTAATTCCTCCAAACAATTTCAAGCCAACTTATGCATGCTTTTGGCTTAAATTGCCCTTGCCTTTCATTGGAGATTTGACATTTGAAAATATGAAATAACAAGTGTTATTTCCATCTAATTCTTAAAAATTTGGCTCCCATCTAGACAGGCACCTGATTTGCAGAAAAGCGGAGGCTTTGGCCAGCTGGAAAAAAATGAGAAAGTAAAAAAAGAAAAGGTGAAGGTTTCCAAAACTATAGGTCTCTCCCCATTTAAACTGTTCCAAACCACACTCACTTATATCACAGACCAAAAAAGTCTTGACTCTTTCTCTACAGAGCCTTTTTAATCATCTATGGCAGGCCAAGGGCTACAGCTTGAGGCAGCCACATGGCCAGAATCTCTGTTCTCATGTCTTTGACTATAAGAAAAGTCTGTAAACCAATTTCCAGACTGTGTTAAAAGTAGTTTAACTGTCAGAAGAAAAAAATAGGTGCCTTTGATGTTCAATATTTGAAATTAAACATTTGGTTTATATATATATATATATATATATATATATATATATATATATATATATGTCCCTTTTAAGATTATTAAACCATAACCAGTCAGTTGTACTTGAGTCTCATATCACTATAGCTGACTAACAATTGTATTATTTTTCAGCTGCCTCCAGTATTATAATCACAAGTGCCAGTTATAATCAAAAGGAACTTTGAAGAGAATTCACTTCACAGCTTAGTCACAATACTACATGCATTTACTTTGTGGAGTTCCCTACAGGTAAGCTAATCTGAACAGGTGCATTCTTTCTAAAAACTGCCCTCAAATTCTTGCTTTCTGTTATTTTTCTGACTGACAGCTGCTATAACACATAAGAAAGACCACTAGTTTGAATGACTCAATTCTAGGAGAGTGCATATTTATTTTCCACAATATAGGGTTGTTTTTATTTTTACTGTCATGATTATTTCATCCAATAACACTAGAGGGTCAGGGCATATATTCCAACAGATAGAATTGAAAGTTTTAGTATCTGAATAAAACTGACACTAGTTAGCTTGCTCTATCCCAGCACAGCAGATGAGTTCTTCATGAAAAAGTCTGTTCACTGCATTGCAAACCAACTACAGGAAATCATTCATAGTCTCTAAAGAGAAGTTCTATTTCCACAGGACTGTTTCTACAAAATCTTATTAAGTGGAAGCAATAAGGATGTTTGGGGTTCTTTATTTTACATCTACATCAGTTCCCCTAGGTAACCTCATATAAATACCCTATCAAAATGCAATGAGCTTGCTATTCAAATATATCTTCAAAGCAAGAAGTCCCTACAGTCCCCTTCCAATTAGAGTGGAAACACCTCTTCAAAGGAAATTGTGAAGCTACCACTGGTAGTATTCCTTCTATTTTGGAACAACTTAATCAAAATAAATTTGTAATAAAGTAGCTGTCCTGTTCTCATGTTCTAAAGTTTGTCTACTTCACAGGAGTCTATTATACTGCCTAAGTTAGAACAGTTACATGTTTTCTTTTTCTTCTGTGAAATGAGGGAAAAGGGTCTTAACAATTTTGGGTAATAGTGGGAAACTTTGTAATAAAAATTTGCTTCAAGATTTATCTTGACAGCATTGTCTCTAAATTGATCAAAATATCCATAGCTGATATGTATATTTTGATTAGTAATCAGACTTTGTATCAAAGCCCAAATTTATTAAATTATTTTTATAAATTCTATAAAATTATTTACACTGGTGATATTAACATATTTTCTATATTTTTATACACTAATATATTTGAAAGGAAACAATAAAAAAGAATAATATGCACTATTCAGCAGGTACAGGTTGGTTATATATTTGATTCAGAGAACGATTCATATATTATGGGACTATGATATTGATTTTGGCTTGTAGACATTTCCTTTTATAATTCAGCTGGACAAAACTTATATCTTACAGAGTGTCTACATAAGGAAAATGTATTTGCCAATACAGTTCATGAATTCAAATTTTAATATGCCCATTATTTGATTTATTGGTGCTGTATATATATATTGCTAACTTCCCTCAACTATATTATCCATTAGCTTGTAAATGTAGAATAAGATACAAGCACAAAACATATTTCCAAGCTCATATAGAAAATAATTTCATTAATTCAATATAAATATTTTTGCCAATAATTTATAGGCTATAGAGGCATATAGATATGTAAAAGAAGGTTTCCAAGGTGTAATTGGTGGCTTAAAAATAATTTCAGTTTCTATTCTAATTTCCTAATCTGTATAGAGTAGTGTTCAATTAACATAACTATGTTAAAATTATTCATATAAAAAGTTATGTAATGTTCCCTAATTATTCAACTGCAATTTTATTTATAATCTTTATTTATGCATAAAGGTAAGCAAACTTAGAAAAAGATGACAGCTGTAAGGGTTTGCATCTGTTTTGCTAAAATAAGCACACCCATATAACCATTAAACAGAGCAAGAAACAGAACTATAACCATATACTAGAACCCTCTTAATTCTCCTTCACGTCATAATCCACACAAAAGTAAAAACTTTTCTTACTTCTACAGATTTATCCTGATTTAGAACATTATATAGAAGACTTATGCAGTTTGCACCTTTTTATGTCCAATGTTATTGCTCAATATTTTGATTGTGAGGTCTATCCATGTTGCTACCTGTTACAATGTCATTTACCTTCTCATTGCTGTGTTGTTTTCCATTGTATAAATATACTACAATTTATTAACCTACCTGCTATTAATGAACATTAAGTTGTTTCCAAATTAGGCCTATTTTGAATAATACTGCTATGTTAACTTTTATGCATACTGTCAGATGCACATATATACATGTAATTGGGTGAACTTACACATGTATATAGAAAGTATAAATGAAATTGCTAAGTTGTAGAGTATCTGATGTTCAGCATTAGTAAACACTGCCATTTTCCAATGATTTCTACTAATATATTCTTGGACAAGCAGTTTACAACAGTTCCAAGTGCACTACCACATCTTTGGCAATTATTAATATGGTAAATGTTTTGTTTGTTTTTGTTTCAGTTTGGTTTGGTTTTTATGTTCCAGGTGGATGTGAAATGGCATCATATTGCAGTTTTAATTTGCATCATAATCATGAGAAATACGTAATCATACATTTACTTTTTTTTAATATGATGTTTTGATAATTGCTTGCTTTGAGTTACTTGTTATTTCTAATTGACTTATAAGCAATCTCAATCTCGTGTGGATAAGATTCTTTTGTTGATCAAATATATTGAAGACATGCTCCCATTTTGTGGCTAGAGGTTTCACTCACTTAATAACACTTTATGATTTAACAATATTAATATTAGTGCAGTCCAAAGTATCAACTTTTATTTTATGGTTGATGCCTTTTGTGTCTAAAAATAATTGTCTATCCCCGTAACTATGAGTTATTCTTTTATGTTATTTACTAGAAGCTTCATTGGTTTAAAATTCACATTGTGCGTGAAAATGATAAGGGATTGATCATGGCATTTAGTGTTATATTGAAATCAAGGTCCTTTATTTTTGGCTCATGAAAATATTGTTTATTTTATTAAGATTTACTTCACATACCAAAGAAATTCACCCTTTCTAGTTGTACAATTCAGTAGTTTTTAGTATATTCACAAAGTAATGCAACTATCACCACTACATTTTTATCACATTTAAAAGAAACCCCATATCTATCAGAAGTCACTCTCCTTTTTCCACTTTCCTAAGTACCTGAAAACAACTAATCTACTTTCTTTCTCTGCAAATTTGTCTGTTTTGGGCATTGCATACAAATGCCATGGAGCCGTTTGTGTCTGGCTTCTTTCACAGCATAATGTTTTCACGGTTCAATCATTTTATAGCATGCATCAGGGCTTCATTTCCTTTTATAGCTAAATAGTTACCCATTGTATGGATAAATCATGGATATCCATTTATCAGTTGATGGGTATGTGGGTTGTTTCCAACTTTAATTATTAATAATGCTTCTATGGACATTTGTGTTCAAGTTGTTTTGTAAACGCCAGTTTTCCGCTCTCTTGGTTACATACCTAGAAGTGGAATTGCTGGTTCATATGATAACTATGAATAAATGTTTGAGAAAATGTCAAACTGTTATTCAAAGTGGCTGCATTATTATACATCCCCACTAGCAATATGAGTGTTAAAATTTGGTAGTATCCTCACAAACAATTGTCATGGCCCATCTTTTTGACTGGAGTAATCCTAGTGGGTGTAAGGTCACTCATTGTGGTTTGATTTGCATTTCACTAATGATTATTGATTTCAAACATCTTTTACTGTGCTCGCTGGTCATTTTTATAGGTTCTTTAGAGCAGTATATTTAAATACTCAGCCCTTGTTAAAATAGGGTTTTTTATTTATTGTTGTATTGTAAGTTTTTTTATAGTGTATTGACCATAGTCCTTTATAGTTTTCAAACAATTCTTTATTCTGTGAATTGTCTTTTTCAAATTATTGATGGTATCTTTTGAAACACAAAATTGTTAATTTTGATAAAGTTCAATTTATCTTTTATTTTTCTTTTGTTGCTTTGCTTTTAGAATAATATCTGAGAGACCATTGCTTAATTTACCGTCAGAAGCATTCATACCTTGCTTTCTTCCATGAGTTTTAAAGTTTTAGCTCTTAAATTTAGGCATGTGATCCATTTTATATTAATTTCTGCCTATGTGTGAAGAAGGAATTCAACTTCTCTTTTTTGCTCATGGATATCAAGTTGTCCTGTCATCATTTGTTGAAAAGAATATACTTCCTCTATTGATTTGTCTTTGCAACTTAATTGAAAAATCAATTGACCATTATGTAAGTGTATTCCTAGACTCAATTCTATTCTGTTGACAAATTAACTATGAATAGAAAGTAAAATTGAAGGATTTACAAGGTGTGATCAAACAATATGGTGAATGCTTAAATTTTTTTAAAAAGTACATTACAGTAAAAGACATATTGCCATTAACCCCCTCAAAATACTCCCTTTCACTTTGAACACACATATCCCATTGTTCTTGCCACTTTCTGAAGCAGTTCTGGATGTCCTCTTTCATGAGTGTCTTTACTTGCACTGTCCTGGCTGCCTGGATGTCCTGAATTGATTAAAAACATTTACCTTTTATGGTGGTTTTGATTTTGGGGAAGAGCCAGAAGTCACACGGTGCCAGATCCCATGAATAAGGAGGATAAGGACACACCGTCATGTTTTTATATGACAGAAATTGCTGTACCAGGAACAATGTGTGACACGGAACATTGTCATGATGGAGGATGAAACTGTTTGCCCATTTCATGTTAATGCATTGTTCGTGATCTGTGAGTTACAGCACACTTTAAAAACAGCTTCTCTCAACAGTAGCTCACACCCCACTGACTGTACTGAACAAGCTGAAAATTCTCACACACTGTTGTTACTAAGGTTTGGCACGCTGCTTCCCATCTTGAAGATACCTGCCTTTCTATTAGATGGCACTCGACAGCAGCATTCACTGCATATGTTGATCACACCTCGTATATATCTATACTTATGCCAGTACCACACTGTCTTTGTTACTGTAGCTTTGTAGTAAGTTTAGAAGTCAGGAAGAGTATGCCCTCCAATATCATTTAAATTCATTTTTTCCCCAAGATTTTTTTTTTTTTGCTAATATGCATCCTATAATATTCCATAGGAGTTTTTGAATGAGCTTGTCAATTCCTGCAAAGGATAGCTGGGGTTTTTAATGGGACTGCTGTGAATCTGTAGAACAGTTTGGGTACTATAGACGTAATAATATTAGTCTTCCAGTTGATATATTTTTTCATTTATTTATTCTTCTTTAATTTCTTTTAACAATGTTTTATAGTTTTCAGTGTATAAGTCTTGCACTTTTTTGTTAAGTTTATTCCTAAATATTTAATTCTTTTTGATGCTATGGAAACAAATTGTTAATTTTGGGATTTGTATTGCTAAAGTATTGAAATACAATTGAGTTCTTTTATAGATGTTATGCCCTGCAAATTTGGTGAACTTGTTTATTAGGTCTAGTACATTTTTTTTTATTCCTTAAGTTTATTCTAAAGTTTAGGTCATGTAATATGTAAATAGAGATAGTTTTACTTCTTCCTTTCCAATCTGGATACATTTTTTTTTAACCTGGTCGCCCCTCTATAATCTCCAGTTCAAAATAAAATGGGAAGAATAGACACCTTAGCTTGTTCTTGCTTTTAGGTAAAAAATCTTTCTGTCTTTCCCCATTAAATTTGATGTTAGCCATGGGTTTTTAAAAATATATATGTATGTCCCTTACCTGCTTGATGAGGTCCCCTTCTGTTCCTACTTTATTGAGTGTTTTTTGTTATGAAAGGGTGTTGATTTTGTCAAATGTTTTTTTACTACAACTATTGAAATGATCGTGAGTTTTTGTTTATTTTACAATGTAGGAAATTACAATGATTTATTTTGATAGATTGAACCAACTTTATCATCTTGGGCTAATTCATACTAGGTCATGCTGCTGGATACAGTGTGTCAGTTTTGTTGAGAAATTTTGGGTCTATATTTTTAACGGATATTGTTCTATGTTTTGCACTTATTGTGATTCTAAGTTGGTCTTTAATTTCAGGATAATACTGGCCTAATAAAATTTGGAAGTGCTCCCTCTTCTTTTATTATTTGGAGAGTTTGTGAAGAATTGGTGTTAGATCCTTAAATTTTTCTTTGAACTCACCAGGGAAGTTTTTTTGGGGGTTGGGCTAATCAAGAATTCAGTTACTTTGCTCGTTAAATATGTATTGAGATTTTCATTTCTCCTTGAGTCATTTATAGTATTGTGTGTCTTTCTAGGCATTTGTCCATTTTGCTTGGTTATCTAATTTATTTTCAGAGACTTGCTCATAGTATTCTCTTATCCCTTATAAACCTTCTTTTTTTTTTTAATTTCTATAAGGTCGGAAGTAATGCCCCATCTTTCATTCCTTATTTAATAATTTGGGGCTTTGCTGTGTTTTTCTTTTTTTAGTCTTATGAACGATTTAAAAATTATGTCGAACTTTGCCAAGGAACAACCTTCAGGAACAATCTTATTTTTTTTAATATATGCATTACAGCTATAAATTTCCCTTTAAACACTACTTTTGCTACATTCCAAAAACTTGGGTATATTGTGTTTTTATTTTTATTCATCTCAAAGTATTTTTTAAAATTTCTGTTATGATTTATTTTTTTACAACTCTTGGATTACTTAAGAGTGTTGTTTAATTTGCACATATTTGTGAATTGACAAATTTTCTTTGTTATTGATGTCTAATGTCCTTTGATGGTAATTGAAGAACAAACTCTGTTGATGATGACTTTGAAATTGTTTGAGAGCTGTTTTATAGCTTAACATATGGTCTATCCTGGGGATGTACTCTTTTTTTGTTCCCCCATTCATTTATCTTTTTGTTTCTCAGATGGAAAATCTCTATTGCTCTGTCTCCAAGTACACTAATTCTTGTTCTGTGCTTGAGCCTCTCTAGTGAATTTTCCTTTTAGACATTGTACTATTCAACTTCAGAATTTCCTTTTGTATTACTTCTAGCTCTTAATTGACATTCTGTATCTGGTGAGACATTATTCTCATACTTTCCTCTAGTTATTTAAGACATCATTTTTCATAGTTCTTTGAATATATTTCAAATAGCTGATCTAAATTTTTTTCTCTTAAGTACAGTGTTTATGGTTCCTCATGGGCTCTTTGTTTTGATTGCTTATGTTCTCACAGATTGGCCATGTTTTCTACTTTACTTTTATATCTTTTATATTTTTGTTAAAAATAGATATTTTAAATAATATAATGTAGCAACTGTGGAAATCAGATTCTCCTCCCACCCCATAGATTGTTGTTGTTACTGTTTAGTGTAGCTGTTTGCTTAGTAACTTTTCGAAACGAAGTCTCTAAAGCCTGACTGCATTGTCATGTGTGCTCACTGAAACCTGTTTGTCTAGTTTAGTGACTGGCTAATGATTGGACAGGGATTTTCTGAAATGCCTTGGATTAAAAAATCTTTCAGTCTTTTCTGAGGTGTTCTGTGTATGTTATGGTGTATGCCATCAATGTTCAGGCCAGAAGTTTACAACACTCTCCTCTCGTTTATTTTCTACATGTGCAGAACCTCAAAGCAAGCTACACTTGAGAGTGAGGGGCTTTATCAGGTCTTTCCTGGACATGCACAAATCCTGAGCATGTACACCATTCTGTGCATGTGTGTGATCTTTAAATTCTCAGGGACATATCAGAGCTCTTCAAAGTTCCATGTAAATCCATTCACCAGCTTTCCTTTGAAGTTTTTTTTGGTCAGCTTCTGGTGTCCCGCTAACGTTATCATAGTCTCAGGCAGCCAAAATGTTAAATAGTGGCTGCCGGTAATTTTCACAAAGACTCTGGGAAAAGTCTGCACTGATGAGCTCTGAGTCAGGTTTTATAAATACAATGTCTGCAAGTGGGAATCTTCCACAGAACCATGAGAAAAAATTTGTTTTATTTGTTTTTCTCTGATATTCTTGGTTTCGTGATTGGTGTCACTCAGTAAATTTAGGAATGTCTTGGCCCTTATTTCTTCAATTCTGTCCTTTTTCTCTTTCCTGCGATGCTGATCATGCTTATGTTAGATAGTTTGACATTTTCCCAAGCTCTTGATTGTTTTGTTATGTGGTTTTAATTTTTTGTCTTTGCATTTCAGTTTGAATTGGTTCTATTGACTTATCTTCAAATGCTCCTGATCATTCTAGGGAAAAAAAAAGTCTGCTTGTGTATAGGGTATATTTGGAAAGCAGGTGACGTTATAACTACTGCAATAGGACACACTGTTTTTTGGTGGTAGAGAGTAAACAATAATCTAATCACCTGAGAATGTAACTCTAGAGGTAAAGGAAAGAAAAGGATGCTAAGTATATTCTTTTGGAATTGCCCCTAGAACCTTCCTCATAAAGGAAACCCCTTCCCGTGTGACTCTCTCAAATTATTGCAAGAGTTTTTAATTTGCTAGACCTGCCACCCCCTGACAGTTAGTTTCTACCAAGGTTTTCCTGCTATTCTTTTAAGTTTTACTAGTAAAATATACTGGGACAGAGGAGAGGCCCCCAACAACTCCATTTCCAACACAAAACACCTGTCAGTGCCTTTGGACGTCTTGTATCCCCACTTAGTCATTCTGTGGGGTAAATGGATGCATCCTGCTGCTGACATACTTCATAATAAGAAGTAGGTCAATTTTTCAAACTGGGAACCTAAAGATGGTAAGCTAAAGCTTATAAATTTGAGGGGAGACTACATTGAAGGCATTCTCAATCTCTGCCTTCTCCCAATGGATGTTAGTTTCACTTACAAGACCCCACAATTTTGAAAAAAAAATTTATTTCTAGGGACACTATATCTGTTTCTGGCATTGTGTGTCTTACCTGGTAACGGTGACCTAATTTACCCCTCTGGCAAAAACACAGTTATTTATAACTTACGGGTAGATGTAAGAGACCTTCAGGTATTTTATTAAACACTAGCAGTAGATCATGCAGCCCACATATGACCATATGACTGTGGATATCTTTTCAAAATTTGGTGACTCTTGGTTGCTTGGGGATACTTCCCAAAGGGATAACGGTTACATTATATATATATATATATATATATATATATATATATATATATATATATATATATATATATGCTCCTTGGAGGCAGTTATCTCCATAATCTGAGTTAACAAATTAGAAACCTTAGTCCAAATTTATTCTTGACTTTAACTGAAGTGATCGATTGCATTGCAATGGCCTTGGAAGGCATTCAGTCCAGGCTGGACCGACTCATCATGGTTGTTATGGACGATTGCCTGAAACGTGTTTCTTACAGGCCAAGGAAGAGTCTGTACAATCACTACTGCATCTGCTGTGCCTGGGGTAAGGCCTTGAGCCAAGTGGAAAGGTCAGTGCTGAAGCTTACAGAGAAAAACACTAGGCTTTCTAATTTGTTTTTTCAGCTCTGTCTGGTAACCTGGATGGCGTATTTTAGTCAATCCTTGAGATTGTCCTCTTTAGGCTGCTTAGAATCTTATTGAGACTAGTCTTAATTAAATGTTGTATGAAACAATTAAATGGATTTTGTTTCTAGCCTCTGTAGGTCAGATTAATCCAAGTGGCCAATAAAGTGGCATACTTGGGAAATTCACCACAATTCAAGACAGTGTAGAAATGACAGGTGGATATTATTGGGAAACAATTCTCCACAAATCTCTCATGTCTGAGTGTCTTGTGATTGATGTACCAATGGCTCTTTTCAATGACATTTATATAGAGGATCTCCTTTGAAGATAAAAATAGTATCTCCCTTCAGAGCAAAGTGTAGGCATGCTTAGTGTTCAGTACAATAAAGATAATGTCTCCCTCTAGAGCAATGAGTAAGTGTAATTACTATTATAAAAAAAAACCTAAGGTTTTCTGAGCTTAAGTTTATTTTCCTGTAACACAGTCTACTGCATGTAGCACATCTTACTGAATGAGAATGTGGGAAATTCTAGAACTAGTTAGCCCATTTAGTCAACTAATAACTTGCCTGAAAAAACAAGGAAGAAGGATGGGTGATGCCCTAGAGTAAAAAAGATGCTAAGACACACATCAACCAAATGCAATGTGTAGATATTGTTTGATTTTAAGTCACACAGATTAGCAATAAAAGTATGTTTTTGAAACAAATAATGACTTTAGAATGTCAGCTATGTATTAGATAACATTAAGGGATTATTATTAAGTGTGTTAATTGTGATTTCTAAATTAAGTTTGTGCATAAAAAGAAAGTTCTATGTGTTAGAAGTACATACTAAGTATTAACTGATGATAAGATATTTTAGGGAATTTTGTTTTAAGTTAGATTTTTTAATAACAATTTTTGCAAAAAGAATTAAGATTTAATAAGGGAAACAAAATATATGCAGATAAATAAATACTGTGAATATAATGAAATACAATAAAATTTTAAGTTGACAGATCCCTAGATAATTACACTATTATGGCTCACAATCACTTTCAAAATGGTGTATAGGTCTCAGTTAATGGCCCAATAATTGGCCAGTGGTTCTCAGTGTGATGTGATTTTGCCTCTCAGAGGCTATTTGGTAATGTCTGGAGACACTTTTGGTTATCACAACTGGAAGATGCTACTGGCATCTAGTGGGTGCAATCCCTAGATGCTATTAAACAGCCTACAACACACAGGGCATCCTCTCAAACAAAGAATTAGTCAGCTCAAAACTGTCAATAACCAGGGTTATGAAATCCTAGACTAGATGATTTAAAATAAGGTGGAATTACCCACTGTTATCATGTTTAAATTAGCGCCAAGAGTGAGAGTAAGAAAAGCCTGGGTAACTCAGGTTTGTAAGTCAGGTTCTGAATACTTTACACATCTCCCAAGCACAGCCCTGTCACCCTCAGCTGATTCAAGAGAAGTACAGTGGAGAGAGGGAGGGCTTAAAGTTGACATGCACTTAATCCCCAGTGAATGTGAGCACGTCTCTAGAAGCCGCGTATGAATGTGTCAGGAGATATTGCCAGCTTTCCTGGATCCATGGTAGTCTTAGATCTTCTGACAGCTTCTCTCCTGAGGAACAGCAAACCAGTACTCTGGCTGATTTCTTCATTTGCATACTGCTGGACCATGGCTGCAGTGTGAGTGGCAAAATATTTTCTCATTGCTTCTTCCACTTTAATGTACAGAAACATGGGTGGAGTCTTGAAGGAAGTATATCTTCAGTGGGTACCTGAATTCTCTTTAATGGCCGTAACCTAATTTCACAGTTATGATCCATTTTTGTACCTTGGCAGCTGTTATCTAGAGTAGATTCCAAAGAGAAGCCTAGAGATTCTTTTCTCACATTTTCTCATGTTGAAGAGCCCAGGTACAGTGGAAGAGACCCTGTCTCTCTTTCTGTCTCACTCAGGTTTTATTTGGCTCCTTATTGCCCTCAGTTGTAGGACAACCTGCCTGTGGAAGAGAACTCCGAAGGGTGGTGTTTATTCCCACCGGTTTAGTATTTTTGCCATCACTTAATTCTGCCTTCTGCAAGTTTTCAGATAACTGTGAATCTTCTTTGTTCTTATTAGGGTAATATTGGATGCATTTAATTTTATCGAGATCTTCGTGTGTGTTCAGTGTGTTTTCCACTTGACTTCCTTGGGAACCAGACTTCTTGTTCACTTCTGGCATTATATCTTGCTTCTCGTGGGTTTCTAAATCTATGGTCCCCTTCAGTTCAGCATCACCCCCTGTTCCTGAAAAGCTCAGGGCTTACTGTACCTGCATTTCTGTCGTATAACTGATTATTTGGGATTTAGCCTTCCTCATCTACTCTGGGTCAAAGGGAAGGCACTTCTTTGAGGTGTCTTCTCATTCCACTATCATCCGGAGAAGAAAGCCCTTCCAAGTCAGCAAAGTCATCATCTTCCCCTAAAAGGAATTTCCTTTGGTTATAGATTCAAATGCAGCATGAGTGTCACAAGGTCCTTGCTGACTTTAACTACTTAGTCACATGTACTCCAGCCAAAAATATTATAAGTGAGTATATGGGGGTGGGGGATAGTTGAAGCAAAGTTGGACGAATATGTATTCCTAATTGTTGAAACTGGGTGATGGGTACATAATGATTGATTATGCTATTACCTCTCCAAACAAAACAAAACAACAAAAATGCAAAACAAAACAAGTGTGGACTCTGGATTATAGTTTTTTTTTATTTATTTTTTTATTCAAATCCCAGTTCCACTAATAGCTGTGTGACCTCTAGAAAGCTCCTTAATTTTGTTTCTTCAATTTCCTCAGCTGACAGTGGTGATAATAATATCTATTTTATAGAGTTGTAATGAGTTTTAAGTGCTTTAACATTTTTAGGCACCTGGAACAATGCCTTGCTTGCTATATGTATGATGTAAATACTAAAATATAAATATTATTGAATTATAATAATTACAAAATAAGGAACTTTGCTCCACAATTATATTTAAGAGATTAAGTAATAAGCATACTGTAGTATAAGCACAGTGAATATTAAGCACATAAATGATAAACCTGTGTAAATAATCAATTAACATAATTTATACCAATTGATGTATTTTTGTATTTTTTACCCTCAAATGGGATGGGCGCCTTTTAGAGAATTTGATTCTAATTCAAGATCTTCCAGCATTTCTATAACTCTCATTGTATATATTAAATCTAGGAAGTGTTTAAAAATCTCCTTTTACCTACACCCTATTGAAAAATCATTTCACTTCTTGTCAAGGTCTGAATAAATATAGTTGATTTTTATGAAAAAAAAAATCTCCAGAAAGCAAAGAATATATTTTCTACACTAAAATATACATTCAGAATTGTAGCTCCAATGCCTGGCAGATAGACAACATTTCATTAATCAACCAAATCACTCAACTAATCAATCAATATTTTTAAATGAATTACTTAACAGAAATCAAATATTTCCTACTCAGGGTAGGCACTGGTAATACTGCCTGCTTCATGAAATTCCCCTGTGAATTGATGATACAGAATAAAATTCACAGCAGGAAAATCACTTTATTTCCCCTTCCTCAGTAAGTTAAAAAGAGGTTCTTACATCTATTTCTGCCAGAACTGCATTTCCCACTCACTGCTGAAATGCAATGCCCTTGCCTCAAATATACTTCACAGAGGGATAATAATTTACCTTTCTCAATAAGAAATACATGCTCAGTGGTTTGGAGGAAAGAAAAGACTCATCTACTTGTACATTTCAAATGATTCCACACAAACTCACCCCAGTAATACTGGCTTTCACTGAATATGAGACTGTAAAGTCAAGGCATGTAGATCCCGTTTCCCCAGCCAAATGATGTCGTTTTACAGCTCAGACGGCTGAGGTACTTGATTTCACATTCTCTCAAGTAGGATTATAAATTCCGAAACCAGTGAATGGCTGTTAAAAGCTTAGACTAGAGAAAAATAAATTTAAAAGAAGGAAAATATACAGTAATATTTTTTAGGGGGGAAAAAGTCAGTTAAGTTATATAACAAACACAATAAAACACTTTTGAGGAAATTTTTTTACGACATAAAATTTCCATGACTGTAATAGCAATTCAATTACTAACCTTAAAATAACTAATTTTATACTATAGAATCTGATACCAAAATAAAAAGGTCAACATTTGATCCTCGTTTCTGTTAATGACTCAGTCCTTTGTTTTAGACATTAGTGTCTGTATAAACTTAGAGAATGATTCAAAAGTTCCATCCTGAATTTTGATAATTTGAAATACAAATAAGGATATTAATATAAATATCAAAAAGTACTACATTTATATCTACTTTAAATTACAGTACTTCATACGATCAAATTTATAGTATTAAAATGTTTTATATGTGATTAATTAGCTAATGAGAGTGTGAGCTCTGACAGCAAGATCTATTAAGATATTGGGTTGTCGGAAAAGTCATGATGTATTTTTTCTGTGTTTTTTGTTGCAAAAATGTGTCATGACGTTTCCAACAACCCAATATAATGCTGTATATTGTTTTAGAAATAAGTATTTTAGAAATAACATGGCCTGGGTTCAATCAGTCACTAGCTGTATGATCTTAGGAAATCATTTTATCTTTCTGAGTTTTAGAATTTTAACTTTGTAAAGGATAACATCTATGAAACATACATACAGATAGAAATTAAAAAATGATTAAAAGCTACTTAATTATGAAGCACAGGTAATTCTGACAAAACCTGCCAAAATAGCATAAAACCAACAAAAAAAATTACCAACTAGCAAATCACAAAGTGCATTATGAAATAATCATTGTTCAAGTTATTATGTTTATTTCTTTAAAAAATATAAATTCTTGGTTAAAAAAAACATTATACATTGCTGTACTGCATAATAGGTTGCTATTTTAATTTCCATAATTGTTTTCTAAAAAGAATATGATAGTTGAGGTTTGCAATTCTCACCCATGAAAAAATATTCCAATTCCTAAATAAAAACTTGGAGATCAACATAAACCATGCTAAAAATGCCTCATTTCTTTTTGAAATTTGAATAAACAAAACAAATAGGCCAAGTAAAGAGGAATAGATGAACTCATAAAAGACAACCACACGATAAATTATAAAATAATATCTCCAAAACCAACAATATTAAGAAGATTAAATGATAATGGGCAAACTAGTCCAACTAAAAGATAAAGATTGTCAGAAAGCATTAAATATTAACGCCAACAGAAACCTAAGACCTGGCTAGTTTTCCAGAAACATATTCATATGGGGATTCAGCACCAATTGGTGAAGTAAACTTTATTCTACATTAAATTATTGTAAACTTTATATCTATATATCTATATAAATATAGATATATAGATATAGATATAGATACAGATATGGCCTTCCAGGTAGCATAACATAGACTTTCATTTAGAATTCATAACTTTGCTTCGATTAACATGTAAACCCACTTAAATCACCCTAAATGTTATCAGGTTTGTGTAACCACGTGTTTTAACTTGCTAAAAGTTTAACAGAAAGGCTGAGACTTAATTAGCGAGACTTCCTTCTATACCTATGCCACCCTTGGCATTGGCAATTGCCAGCCTTGCCCAGGATGATTTGCAGAACCAGGAAGCTAAACTGGCTCAAACCACCCAGGCTGGCTCTGGTTGCCTGGAGGACCCTACACTGGCCTCTTCATGAACTATTTTCATCTTACTCTCATTATAATACTAAAATCTCCTCCCAGTGGCAGAAATTCTCCACCAATTTTGGACATGTGACATATGTATAGGCATGTTTTCTAACTGTGCATGAGCAGGAATGTTCCAACATATGCATATACATGTGATGACTACCTCACCTCAATGTTGATGCATTATTTCCTGATAAAGATAAATACAATTCATTTCCAGTGGACAACACACTCCTACCTGTGTCCTTGCCTGCAGGGACTTAATGTACTTAAAGTAACATACCTTCTCATAAAAGATTCTCTGAGTTGGAATTTGCATATTGATCTTTTGTTCTGTGGCCTTGCTAAAATTACTTGCTAAATAACTGTTCTAATACCTATTTTCAATCTTTTACAGTTTGTATCTATAATATTGATACAATACCTATAATAAAGAGTTTTATTTCCATTATAACTCTTATGCCATTAATTTTTCTCCTCTTATTGGACTAGCCATTATTATTTTTGAATAATTTTATCATCTACAATAATAAAATAATTATATTATAAATATATGTGCATTATATATAATATATAAATGTATTTAAATTATACCTAAAAATGCCAAAATTAAAATAATCAACAGACTTAAGTAGATACTTCTAAAAGGAAAATATGCACATGGCCAAAAATATATGGAAAAATACTCAACAACAATGTTCATCAGAAAAAATGTAAATCTGCCATAATTTAGTACTATAATATACATTCTAGAATATTATTAAAAACACTAAAACCCAAAATGTACATCAAACTTTTTTTATATTACTAGTGGAAGTATAAAATTATGCCACCCACCTTGTAAAAATTATTTGATACTTTTTTTTAATTAAAGTTTATTGGGGTGATGAAATTGTTAGCAAAGCTACATAGATTTAAGGTGTACAATTCTGTAATACATCATCTGTATATCACATTGTGTGTTCACCACTGAGTCAGCTCTCTTTCCATCACTGTATATTTGATCCCCTTTACCCTCATCTACCACCCCCTTCCCCCCTTACCCTCTGGTAACCACTAAACTGTTGTCTGTGTCTATGAGTTTTGTTTCTTCATTTTTTTTTTTGCTCTTTTGTTGTTTTCAGTTTTATATACCACATATCAGTGAAATCATATGGTTCTAGACTTTTTCTGTCTGATTTAATTTGCTTGGCATTACAATCTCAAGATCTATCTAAGCTATTGCAAATGGCACTGTTTCATCTTTTCTTATGGCAAAATAGTATTCCATTGTGTATATGTACAACTTCTTTATCCAGTCATCTATCGAAGGACACTTTGGTTGTTTTCATGTCTTGGCCACTGTAAATAAAGCTGCAATGAACATTGGAGTACATGTATCTTTACGGAGAAATGTTTTCAGATTTTTGGGGTAGATGCCCAATGGAAGGATTGCTGGGTCATCTATTTTTAATTTTTTGAGGAATCTCCACATTGCCTTTCATTGCAGCTGCACCAATCTGCATTCCCACCAATAGTGTATGAGGGTTCCTTTTTCTCCACAGCCTCTCCAACACTTGTTATTATTTGTCTCATTGATGATAACCATTCTAACTGGTGTGAGGTGATATCTCATTGTATCATTGTAGTTTTTATTTGCATTTCTCTGATGATTAGTGATGAGCATTTTTTCATATGTCTATTGGCCCCTTGTATGTCCTCTTTGAAGAAATGTCTATTCAGGTCCTCTGCCCATTTTGTAATTGGATTGTTTAGTCTTTTGTTGTTGAGTTGTATGAGTCCCTTATATATTTTGGATATTAGCCCCTTATCAGGGGCGCTGTTTGCAAAATCTTCTCCCATTCGGTTGGTTGCCTCTTTATTTTGTTCATGGTTACTTTTACTGTGCAGAAACTTTTTAATAGTTTGATATAGTCCCATTCATTTATTTTAGCTTTTACTTCCCTTGCCTTTGAGGTCAAATTCATAAAATGCTCTTTGAACCCAAGGTCCGTAAGTT
>NW_017732583.1:289767-330010 GCF_001890085.2 Hipposideros armiger | reverse complement strand
ATATATATATATATATATATATATATATATATATATATATATATATAAAAGCTTTCTTCATAATGGCCCGAAACAAAAAAAGGGAAATAGTCCATTATAAAAGTATGAATAAACACATTATGAAATAGCCATATAATAGAATACTTTTGACAATTAAGGAGTAACAACTATTATAGCCAACAAAAGGTTGAATCTCACAAATTCATGCTATGCTTACACAGTTTTTTCCTTCTGGTTCAACTAATATGAAATTCCAGAACAGGTAACAATTAACTAGGGTAACAGAAATTGCAAGAGTGTCTGCCTGTTGGGTAGTAGATTTACTAGGAAGAGGCATGAGGAAAATTTCTTAGGTGAAGAATTTTTTATATCTTACTATGGATGTAAGTCATATGAGTATATTAATTTATCAAAACACAAACTATCTACTTAAGATGTGTATTTTTGTATATGTCAATTATGCTTAAGTAGAAAAAGAAGATATAAGAAAAAAATGAAAGGGAAACATATAAAATTCTACCTATTAAAAAAGCAGAAACATGTGTAGACCTTGTTTTATTGTAACATTATTGTATTATTATAGCTTACTACAATATTATTTAACAGTGTACTACCAGTAAATTGAACGAAAACTGTGTTATTTTATAAATTAAACAAAAACTTTTTTTTGTAATAAAAAGAGACATATCTCAAACTGCAGTCATTTTAGATGAAATTAAGATAGTTTTGGTAAATTTGGTATGCTTTAAAACTATTGAATTTACATGAATAAACTTATCTCTAGAGATACATACCAATTTCATTGTCAATATGTATTAATTGTAAAGCAATTAGAAAATATAAATATAAATAGGAATTGTGTAAACATGAATGATCATACCACTTGCATCCTATAAAATAATTTATAATCCTATTCTATGTGTTTTCCACAGCACAAGCACAGGAATTTTCACATATTAGATAGTGTCCTTTTGTAACATACATGTCAATGGTGCAAACTCATAGTCCCTTTTTTATAAGGATTTAATGCTTGTTTACTTTGAAAACTTATTTACGGACAGAGGAATTCAGCTTGCAAATATATATCATCTTACTTGTGTTTCAGTTGGTCTTTAACTCTTAAAAAATAATGTGTTAGTTTTTTAGAAAATACGTTGAAGCATGCCCTTTACATAGTTTTAATAGGAAACAGTTATAGTTCAGTTAAATATCAAACTGCCTTTGAATGTACTTTTTTAATAAAAATAATGCTTTAAAATATTGTAATGCTAGGTAGATAGATTTAGGTTCTGACACTTAAAATGCCAACAAATCTAATTGTTTTTACTGTATTTTCATTTATTATCGCCATATTGATTTGAAGAAAAATGGTGGGAGAGTGCCCCAGCAGATAACCATCTGTGTTAGGATCAAAATGTGTAAACCAAAGGGCATATATGTTCAGGAAGATTAACATAACTTTTGTAATCTTTTAAAAATAATGAACTATGGATATAGTTATATAGCACAAAATTCATAGTTCTGCAGAGTTCATAAATTCGTTGAAAGTAGGACACATTTTATTAACCAATGGACAAGCTAGCCATTGGGCATTAGGTGTGAACTTGAGATATAATTTTGCATGTATGTAATCTCTCTATGTTGACAAACACAAATGGCTCATGAGTTTTGGTAGGTGGCTAAGCACACACCCATTGAATACACATCCTGGGCTTTTTTTTACTCTTTTCGGGCCTTTCATCCTCTGAAAGTTTTTCAGGGACCAGCAATCACTTTCCTTAAATCCACCAACTCATTCCTCCTTTGCTCCAGAGGGTTCCACTGACAGAGCTTTTGAGAAGACATATCACTCAGTGTCTGAGTGGTTAATTTAAGGCTTTCTTTCTCTGTAAAAATCTCTCTAAAATGTATTATTTGCTTTTTTGATGGGAAAAATATTGGAAATCAGAACTGACAGAGTCGTTTTCACAGCAAATGTTATTACAAATATGATGATGTGAAAAAGTTTATTAAGCAGTGCTCATTTAAAGTTCAAATGTTAATACGTGGTGCATTTTCACAGGGCAAAGCAGAGGCCCTACTGGAGTCCTGGGTTCTATTCAAGGTCATGCATCTGATTTGTTGGGCAGTCTTCGACAATGTCACTTAACTTACATGGCCTCAACCTAACTCTAGTGGGTTTTCCCCCATCTGTAAAAAATTAAGTTAATAACACATGTTTATTTGTAAAGTGCTTTGGTACGCTCAGAGTAAAAAAAAGGCCCAAGTGCAAATATTGTTCGTATTGTATTTATTAATTGCTGAGGATGGCTTCAGTGCACCTTTGCTATTTAAAAATCCTGCTTGCAGCTGTGAAAACATTATGCTTAACACAAGCAATTATCAGTGGGGCTTGGTTCAGAATTCACAGGGACGGCAGCTGCTGCAGGGGCCATTGAATAAGAGCAGAGTGAGAAGAAAAGGAACAGCAGGTATTATTTTAAAAGTGAGTGGTAATATTTTATATATATATATATATATATATATATATATATATATATATGCACACACATATATATATGCACACACACACACACACATATATATATGCATATATATGTATATATACATATACATACATACATACATACATACCAGGGGTGCCAAAAAAATGTATACAATTGGACACTTTGGTCAACGTTGCTCAAGCAGTAGTTCACCGTAATCAGAAGTGCCTGCATGCTGATGGGAATCACTTCAAGCACCTTGTAATTTCAGAAATCAGACATGACTTGTATTCATCGTTTGTAGTCAGTATATGTTGAGTATTACAATTTTAATAAAGTTTTCCTTTCTTAAAATGCATATACTTTTTTTGGCACCATATATATATATATATATATGTTATATAGTGATATTATATGTTACATATGCTATATATTAATTATATGGATAGAGATGTAGACACCAAACGCTCCTTGTATAACAAAGAAAGGCAAGACTGTGGACTTTTTGTTTTGTTATTGTGAACTCCTTGCCTTCATCACCTTTCCATAGGCCTCTCACTTTTCTTCCCTTCCACAGAGCTTGCTTTTGTGCACAATATAGTATTGCATTTTTGTTTCTCAGTAAAGATAAATATACTAAAATATTATAATAAAATAAAAAGAAAGGAGAAAAACCTAAAGACAGCAAGAATCAGAAATACATGTCTTTTTGAAAATTATATCTTCTCTTCTTTTTTTCCTCCAAGTCCAATAGCATTTGTTTAGTTTGGCACCAGGCAGATTAAAAATATTTGTTTCTCTTTACCTGTAATTTTTTTTCCTTTTACTGATCTCTGTCCATGTGTTATTTACTATATCCAAATTTATTTACAGTCATGAACTTTTATTATGAGTTTTCCAAGATGGTGTATGTGGATTCTTTTAACTTCCTAACATCAGTTTCGTTGCTGCTTATGGAAATGCACGGCCAGACAGAAGGAATGACGCTGATGTGAGGGTGAGAGATGTGCAGCTAAAGCATCTCCTTCACTACCAACTTTCTGTTCTTCTCCATTCAGGGGAACTATACTTCTTTATAAAATTTCCATTAATGAAAACAAAGTAAGGTTTTACATTCGAGGGTGTGTGATTAGTAAACCAAATTCTTCCTTTACAAAAAGAAAAGAGAGTGAGGAATGGAAACAGAGGACCCTGAAAGGATGGATTTACAATGTGCAACTTGTTGACTTTTCTGCTATTTCTTATCTCAATTGCCTCCTAACTTTCTCATTTCCCTTCCTCTATTTTTTTTTACATTTTCTCTTTTATTATCCTCTAATTTCTACTTCTCTTTCTGGACTGTGGAGTTTTAATTGTGACCACACAACTGATAACAAAAAATAAAAATGTCCTCTGTATAATGTGTCAGCCTGGAAATTACAATGAAACCATGACAAACTGAAGTAACTAGACATCATTCAGGTAAATTGAAAACAAGTCAATATTCAATGCAAGTGACACACATTGATGTTTTATGTTAATAAAATTAAACACTGTTCACAACATATTTTGCTTTGGTTTTATGGACTGTAGTTAACAGACACTTGCAAATATGGTATTGTTAAGCCATTTATTTTAACCTCATTTGGAGAGGGATGGGTTAATAATACTTTTTTAGGGTCAAATTATCAGTTTTGGTCTATGAACACACTTCTCTTATTCATTTATTTCCTTTCATACACATACTCCACTCTTCTCCCTACCCACCCTCCACTCTGCTATAGACAATCTTTCTATACTACATCTTTTGTTGTTTGTTTCTGTATATTCTTATAAAACTGCACTATTGTATTATGTTATTAAACTTACTATGTTGCTTGTATTTGATTTGTTGCGCACTGTGATTATTAAGATCCATTTGTGGGCTTAGGAAGATCTTTAATGCTTCTACTAGTAGCATCCTTTAAAGTGGAGTGAGTTTTGTTTTGAGAGGCAGTTAAGCTACTTGAGGATCAGTTTGATACTGTCAAATTTCATTAGTGTAGGATAACATAGTCTTTCCTCTAGGGCTAGTAAAGACATACTACAAAATATGACCCTTCTCGGGTCTCTACTGAATATCATAGTTGTTCAACTAATTCTCCCTGAGGTGGCTGGTCGGAATTTAAATGTCTCCATTCTGTTTGAATTTCAAGAGATTTTCATCTTAAATCACCCTTTTTGTTTTTTCCCTTGAATTTGTTCTTTGACAGGTTGTATGAATTCTTATCCTGTGCACATACCCCTAAATATGTACCAAGACTTGAGGGTACCCCTGCTTAGATTTCTGGAGCCCTTTGTGTAGCTTCCTCCTCTCCAGTAATCTGCTCCCTTAATTCCAGCTGCTGAGCTCCCTAAACTCTGATATCTCTTTGATAGTGCCTGTGTCTAATATCTGAAAACAGCTCTTTCATATATTCTTTCTCAGTTTCCTATTATGGGAAGATGGTTCCAGTATCTTTTTTATCCATTCTGGCCAAAGCAGAAGTAAGAAGTTATGTTGCATTGTATATGTATCTTTTCTGCTTAGTTAGTATCACTTGATTATCAAAGCTTTAACTTTTCATGTAAAAAAACCCTCCAAATTATAAATGTAAAATACTTTTCTAGATGCTGAAAAATGGAAACTAGTACAGATTATAGACAGATTAGCTAATCTAGTATCATTCATCTAATATAAGTTGAATAAATTTGTATTTGTCCATCACTAGTGACTTGGTTTCTTCCAAGGAAATCATAATGTTAGATTACCAGCGGATTAGGAAATTAACAACTGACCTTTATAGAAAAAATGTATATGATCTTATGACCTGACCCCAGAAAAAAACTGCATATTGACATTTAGGTATGTACTATAGCAATGAATAAGATATCCATAATGTATCTATTTAATACTAACTTACATAAGACAAGGAATTTCAAATAAATCTTGTTTTTGGAAACTCATGATCCAATGCAGAGGGAGGGGGCCTAGTAAGCAAATACATACTTCTTAAAACAAAATCTAAATATAGTGTGCATAATATAAATAAAAAGAAATTACACTTACAAGTGTGTAGAAATCATTTATACAGTAATAATAACTCTTTATAGAGTAGCGGTATTGATTAAGGCCTTAAATTCCAGAAAGGATTTGTAAACATCTGGAAGAGAAGGAAGGAAATTGGTGTTGGGAGAGGAAAATGGAAAGAAATTTGTCATGACCAAAGCATAATAGTAAAGAGACAGGAAAGAATAAACCATTGAGAAGATCATTGTAGTTAAATCAGAGTTTTCTAGTGTCACAAGAGATAAAGAAAAAAACAAAAATGAAAACAATTGTAGAGTGCATTGATATTAATGCTATGAACTTTATAGTGCAATTTAAGATCAGCTTTTAAGATTTTTTCCAATATGTAAGGACAGACAATTTTGAGAAAATAAAACTTACTTTTCTAAAGACTCACTATCATCTGTAAAAATCTCTAATATCTTGCATGGTTGTTTATGTCTCATCAAATGAAAAAAAATATGAATGCAAACTTCTTGAATATTGAACATTTTTGAGAAGGTAAACGTCCTAATGAAATTTTTGATTTAGAATATAATCTAGTGGTTTGAAATGACAGATTGCAGTAAAGAATGGAGGCAGTAATATAATAAGATATATCTTAAAATTGTCCCCCTATTAGACAATAGGGCATGGCTATTTATTTAGAAGGAAAAAAACTAGGAAGAATCTTTCAGGGTATAGATACTGAGTTTAGGAGAGATAATGGAGTAAGTGGTCAGTCCACTATGACTAAGTGGATGCAAGGATGTTTGATGAATCACTGGGATATATTTAATTGTGAACACACTAAAATTATATATAACTTTCCCATCACATCAAGTATGGGTCAAATCCTCAATATTAAAAGTAATAAGAAAAACTAACTAGAATAAAGATGGGTTTATGTGTTACTTTCTTATTTCACTGAACACTAACAATATTTACTTCTTCTAAACAGTACTTTAAAAAATATTAAACAAAACTTATTTGAGCATTTTAATGTTTTTAAAGGTTAAGGTATAGAAAAATAAAAATTACAGCATCTGGAGATTGTTAAATAATACAAACAGAACTTGTTATGAAAAAGCTTATGTTTAAATTTTTTTTTAAAACAGGTACAGACCTCATGTCAACCACTTTTTAAAATTAATTACCTACAGTTTGTTCCATGTTGCATGTATTTTACAGATTATTGACATAGTCTCTTGATTTTTCTGCCCTATTTCCTTTGACTAGTCAATTTTAACTGTAATAAATACAGAACTCAATCTATATTCAAGTTAAATGTTGTGCTCTGAGGATGACATCCAACAAATTCTGGACAAGAGGAATACTACCATCTCGGCTCTTACTTACACCTGTATTTTTTAAAATTATTCTCTATATTGTTATTGTTAACCTATGTATTATGAACTCTTTTTTCTATCCCCAAGTCATTTTGCCCAAACTGAAGATATAACCAAGCTAGCCAAAAACATGATTACCCTAATAGGTACTTTCGGCCAGTTTGCAGGTATTTAAATTCCTTTTCTAAGCATGGCCTCACACTTACAAAATGATCCTTCATGCATATCTATAAATCAAAGAGAAAAATGGGAAAATAATATAAAAAGGTTATGTACAGGAGAGGCCATCTAATAAGTGAAGATGCTCAGAAAGAAATGATGTCCAAAATTATTAGCAATCATGGAAATGCAAATAATATAAACAAGGTATTATTACATGCCTGTGAGAATGGCAGAAATTACAGAGCTAAATAATAACAATATAATTTTGTTAAGGAGGATGAACCCTTAAGATTGTTAGTAGACAGTTATTGAAGAAGCCATTCCAGAGAACAATTTGATACTGCTTAGATGAATTGAAAATACAACTACCTATAACTCATAAATAATACTCTTGTAGATATTTTCCAGTTAGTCATAAGGAGACATGTATAAGAGTGTTCATTTCACTGTTATTTGTGGTGGCAAGAAATTGGAGGTAACCTTGAGTCCATTCCAAACTTAGCATAGTGGGTAGGCAAAGTATGAAGGATTCTCAACAATGTACCAGTCAGAATTTCTAGCATTTAATCAAAAGTAAGAGAGAGAGAGAGAGAGAGAGAGAGAGAGAGAGAGAGAGAGAGAACGAACTACCCATACCATGGAGAGAAACCAGTCAATAGAAACAGACTTAAAAATAAGAAAGATGTCAAAACACTGATTTTAAACATGGTGAAATAATTTTTATAAAATGGATATAATGAGTAGAAACATGGAAAGTGTTAAGAAAAAAACTGGAGGTTAAAATATATATTATGTCAAATAAAAAAATCACTGTATGGCTTAACATCAGATTAGATACTATAATAAAAAATAGTAAACTTGAAGATAAGGCTAAACACTATAAACAGAAGTAGAAAGAAAGAGTCTAAATATAATAGAATGTATAGAATCTTGGAGAACTGTGGATCAGTCTACCACAGTATACCATATGTGTAATTGGATTCTCAGAGGAGTAATGGGAATGTATGAACATTTGAAAATTTTTTAATTTGATGTAAACTATAAACAAAGGGTCCATTGACTACCTGAGCCATATGGGATAAACATGAAGAAAACTATAACAAACCATATCAAATCAAATTATTAAGGAAAAAACATACTAAAACCATACATAAAAAAAGAAAAGATAAGAAAAGAAAAAACATACTTTACAAAGAATGAAATGAGCTATGGAAACTCATGGAACAACAACAATAAAAAAAGCCAAAATCTACATTAAGTAAGTACTGAAACAAAGCTATCAAACTGAAATTTTGCACTGAGTGAAAAACACCTACAAAACAGCAAGTAAAGTAAAACCCTTTTAAGAAAAACACTGATGTGCTTCTTAACTAGCAAAACTGCATTTAAGATATGGTAAAATTAGTTACTGAGGCTGACGGAAAATGGTAATACAAGAAATACAAAAAAAAGGATTGGAGAGTGCTAGATATGATAAATGTCTTGATAAATTTAAAAAGTTTTTAACTTGATATTTTTATAAAATAGCTGGCAGTTTAAATAAAAATGTAAATACATACACATTTTATAATATATTTAGAAGTAAAATATGTAAACAATATCAAAAGGTGGAAGGGGAGAAATGGACACATACTGGTATGTTTCCTACACTGCGCTTGACGTTTGAGAATGTTATTTTATGATATATTATAAGTTAAAGCTGTTTATTGCAAATATTAAAGTAACAACACAGTATAAATATATATGGAGGTATATTTAATAAGCCAGTAGTGGGGATAAAATTGAATAATAAAAATAGTCGAGTATTCCAAAAGAAGACAAGAAACAGGGGAGAGAGAGAGAATGGCTGGGGAACTGGGTGAAAAAGGTGAAAGGATTAGAAGTAAAAATGGATAGTTACAAAGTAGTCATGGGGATGTAAAATACATCTTGGGGCACATAGTCAATAATATCATAATAACTATATATGGTGTCAGGTGGGTGCAAGACTTATCATTAGGGATCGTCTTTTTAGCTATATGGATGTCTAACCACTAAGCTGTAAACCTGAAACTAATACAATATTGAATGTCAACTGTAATAGAATAATTAAAAATAATAAAAAGAAGATACTAAAAAATGCAAGGTTGAATTATAACTTATTAATTCTAGATTGTGTTATACCTGTTGGAATTTGTGATATTTCCTTCCATCAAGCAAGTTGTAGTATACTCATATCTGCTATATTCTTTGTAAATTGACACTTTGAGAAAGGCTAGAATTTGGAGCAATTGCAACTATTGTAATTAACAATTGCTATAATCAATTTACCATTAAACCACTTAAATGTCTTTATAACAAAATATTTAAGCCTCAGTGATGGGTTGCTTATTTTAATAAAAAAAATCCCAAAAGAAAAATATTTTCTATATAGTTCCTTATAATAAATAGTAGAAGATAACTCGTATGAGACAAAAGGGAAGTTAAAGAATGTCCCCTTTTGGAATGACTTTAATGGTGGAGTAAATAAATGTATTTATGAGAAAAGGAAAAGGAAATTAATTATATAAATAAAATAGTTTGAACTGAGGGATTAATACAAACATCACAAATTGTTTTCTGCATAGTTTTAATAGCACAAATAGAATTGAAGGGATCTAACTAATACTACTATACCTAATAATACTGCTATACCTAATGGATAAATATAACAAAGACACAGACATTATGTCAATATAAAAACAAATTATATTTCCACATACTAGTACTAAACAATTAAACATGAATTTTAAAAGACAATGCCATTTACAATAAAATAAAAAATATGAATTTTTCAGGGCAAATTTAACAAAATAAGAGTAAGATATGTATTCTGAAAACAAGGTACTCATAGATTTGAAGAGTTGATACTGTCTGTACATTAATTCTTTTCAAATTTACTTATAGGCTCAGTGCAATTCCAATCACATTCTTAGAATTTCTTCCTTACTTTCCTAGAAATAGAGATTATTATAAAATACACATGGATGTCCAAAAGTTCTATGGTAACCAAACTCACTTTTGAAAATGAATTAAAAAATTAGAAGCTCTACTTTCTCAAGTATTACTATAAAATCACTGGACTCAAGATAATGTGAAATAGATATTAGGATAGACATATATACCAGTTAAACAAAATGGAGATCCTATAAATAGACCTGAACATATATGGTTCATTGCTTTTCACTGAAGATGTAAGATTAAAATAAACTGGAGCAGATGTTTTTTTTCAACAAATAATATTAGTCCAACTGAATATACACTTGAGAGGTGAGGTAAAAACTTCAACTTTTACTTCTCGCCATAGACAAAACTTAATTCAAAATCAGTATACATCTGGGGCTGGCCGAGTGGTGCAATTGTTAAGAACTGGCTTGGGACGCCAGAGGGCCCGGTTCAGATCCCACATATGAAGGCCAGTGACACCGCCCTCTACAGCTAAGATGCTGAACAACAGCTCAACCTGGAACTGGGCTGCTGAGAGTCGCCTGCGACAGCGTAGGCTGCAGCCCCTGCTGCAGTGGGTTGCCATGGACTACTGTGTGTAGCCAGCAGCCAGTGTCAGTGGCCAGCAGCCGCAGTGAGCGGCAGTCCAGAAGCCGGCGACTGATCTGCCTCACTGGAAGAGTGCAATGATGGTGCCAACTTGGACCAGTGAAGCAACGTCCTCCACAACTAGACTGAAGAACAAAAAGATAGCAACTTGTCTATTCCCCTTCCACCAATTCCCCAGCGCTGTTGCCATCCCCCCAATTCCCCAATAAAAATCTTTAAAAAAAATCAGTATACATCTAAATTTAAAAGCACAAGCTATAAAATTTAAAGAGTAAATCAAAAGAGGACTTTGCAGTTGGGGTAGGCACATATTTCTTTGACAAACCACAAAAGAACACTAACTATAGAGCAAATAGTAAATTGGACTTGAAAAAAATTAAAACAAAAATATTTGCTCTTTGAAAGTTATTGCTCAGAAAAAAAAATGCAAATACCAACTGGGCAAAAATATGCACAATACAAAAGACTAAAATCCAGAGTATATTGGGTTATTGGAAAAGTCATGACACGTTTTTGCAACGAAAAACAGAAAAAATACGTCATGACTTTTCCGACAACCCAATATAAAGAGAATGGTTTGCAATCTAGAAGACTAAAAAAAAAAAAACCTTTTACAACTGATAAGATAAAGATGTATTTAAAAGGGGTAAAAGATATGAATGACCCTTCACAAATGAAAGCATGTATTTTACATGCCCTATAAATACATGAAAACATGATTAAAATCATTACTCCTAAGGAAAATGCAAATTAGAACCAAAAAAGACTCACTATAAACTCTCCAAAATGGGTAAAAGTAAAAAGATTAAAAATACCAGGTGTTGGTGATTTTCAGGAGCTGAACACTCACTGATGGTGAGGTTGAAAATAATATGTACACTTTTGAAAGCAGTTTACATTTTTTTTAAAAAGTAAACTCAAATTTGTCATATAACCCCAAAATTTTTATTCTTTGGTAGTTACCCAAAACAAATGAAAACATAAATCTGCACAAAGACCTGTACACAGATCATATTCATAACAATTTTATTCATAATAATAAAAAACAAAAAAATTCACCAAAAACATAAATGAATAAAAAATGCCTCTTATTCTTATAATGGAATTATTCAAAACTTTTTAGGGAGAAATTATTGATACATACACATGCAAAAAAAAACCACATTCCAAATACACACATAAAACCTACAAAATAAATAAAATACATGTTAAATACATTTTAAAATGCCCTGGCAAAAAGCATAACAAAGCAAAACAGATACCACAACCAAATACATTGTTTTAATTAAATTCTGGAATGCAATAAACTAATCTATATTGCCAGAAAATAGTTACAAATTCATTGTTGGCTAGGTCCAGAGATTGGGGCAAGTGGGGAATTGACTGACAGCAAATTTTCATGAGGGAATGTTTTGTGTTGATGGAAATATTCTATGTCTTGATTGTGTGGTAGTAATTACATAGAAATATGCATTAGTTAAGATCATCAAATTTTATTATTACAATGCATATATTTTATTTACTGCAAACACTACATCAATAAAGTTGAATTAAAAAAATGGGATTCAAACTGGGGTTTATAAATTGTTGAAGATTGCCAGAGAAATAAGTTATGCCATGATTTCATGACCCAGAAAAAGTAGATACAGACAATAGGTCTAGTTTTCACATTTTAAGGTTACTTTTATATGTTATTTAATTTAAACATTTTAATCATTTATACATAAAAATGAAGAAATAAATGCCATTTGATTTAATTTTTTTCAGCTTTAAAAAAGGGGAATTTATTACCCTGGCCATGGTCCCAATAACTAGTGCCACCGAGTAAGGACAAATTTACTACACCTCTGACACAATACATAGTTATTACAATATTATTGACTATATTTGTTATGCTATACCCTACATCCCCATAACTACTTTGTAACAACTAATTTTTACTTCTTAATCCCTTCCCTTTTTCACCCACACCCCCCAAGCCCCTCCCATTTGACAACCATCAAAATGTTCTCTGTATCTATGAGTTTGTTTCTGTTTCTACTCATCCATCAAGGGACACCCAGGGTGCTTCTACATCTTGGCTAATGTAAACAATGCTGCAATGAACATATGGATGCACATGTGCCCTCAAAGTAACATTTTGGGGTTTTTCAGATAAAAAACCCACAAGTGGAATCACTGGGTCCTTCTTTGTCTCTTGTTATAACCTTTGTTTTAAAGTCTATTTTGTCTGCTATAAGTACCACAGATTTTTTTTTTCTGTTTTCATGAAAGAACATTTTCCATCCCTTTACTTTTAACCTGTGTTTGTCTTTCAATCTGAAGTTCTATTGTAGGCAGCATATGTACAAGTTGTGTTTTCTTATCTGTTCAGCCCTCCTATGTCTTTTGATTGGAGCATTTAATCCATTTACATTGAAAGTAATTGTTGATAGATATGTAGGTATTGCAATTTAATTATTCATAATTTTGATCTTTCTCTTTTTTTTCCCATCTTGAAGAAGTCCCTCTAACATTTCTTGTAATACTGGTTTGTTGGTGATGAACTTCCTTTAGCTTTTTCTTTTTTAGGAAGCTCTTATCTGTCCTTGGATTTTAAATGATAGCCTTGCAGGGCAGAGTAATCTTTGTTGTAGTTCCTTGCTTTTCATTACCTTAAATATTTTGTGTGTATCCCTTCTGGCCTGCAAAATTTTTGTTGAGAAATCAGTTGACCATCTTATGGGAGCTCCCCTATAAGTTACTAGTTGCCTTTCTCTTGCTATTTTTATGATTCTTTGTCTTTCATCTTTGTCATTTAATCATAATGTGTTTTGGTGTGGGCCTGTTTGGGTTCATCTTGTTTGGGATACCCTGTGCTTTCTGAGCTTGTATGTCTATTTCCTTTACCAGGTTAGGAACGTTTTCAGTCTTTATTTCTTCAAATAGCTACTCAACCCTTGCTCTCTCTCTTCTCCTTCTGGTGCTCCTATAATGCAAATGTTACACTCGATGTTGTCCCAGAGGTCTCTTAAACTATACTCATTTTTTTCCTTTCTTTTTTCTATTCCAATTGAATGTTTTCTGCTATCTTTTCTTCCAAATTACTGATTTGATCTTCTGCTCCATCTAGTTTGCTAGTGACTCCTTTTAATGCATTCTTCCTTTCAGCTATTGTATTCTTCACTTCTGACTGGTTCTTTATTATGGTTTCAGTGTCTTTTTTTATGCTTACTATCTGTTTGTTGAAGTTCTCACTGAGTTCCTGGAGCATCCTTATAATCATTGTTTTGACTCTGTATCTGGTATGCTGCTTGTCTCCAATCGTTTAGTTCTTTTTCTAGAGTTTTCTCCTGTTCTTTCATTTGGGACATATTTCTTTGGTTCCTCAATTTGGCTATCTCTCTGTGTTTGTTTTTACATATTATGTAAATTTTCTATATCCCCCAGTCTTGGCCAGGTGGCCTTCTGTAGTAGGTGCCCTGTGGGGCCTAGACACAGTCTCCCTGGTCACCTGTTCTGGTTTTTCTAGGAGTGTACCTTGTGTGGGTTGTGTGTGCCCTCCTGTTATAGTTGAGCCTTGATTGCTGTTGGCATGTTCATGGGAGGGATTGACACTCAAGGTGATTGGCTGTGGGGTTTGGCTACATGCACAGCTTTCTGGCTGCTGTGCAGGGGGCTTACCCCACTGAGTAAGATTTGCCCCCAGCGAGCTCAGGTTCCTGTGGAAATGACCCTTTGTGTAATGCTGCTTATGGGGCTAATTGGGTGATTCTCTGCTGCTGTCTGAAGCCAACCTCCAAGTATGTTGGGTCTGGGGCCTCTTGGGAGGGTCTCTGATGCCAGCCCAGTTCACTCACTCTCTGTGATTAGTCACAGACTACCTGGTAGGAGCTACAAAATGATCTGCAGTTGTACACTGACTGTGCTAATCCTGGTGGTGCATGGAAAAGCTACATTGTAAACAGAGGACATCTACCACCAGTACCAGACCAGATCCTGCAAAACGCCAGGACACCCCGAGGCTGGCTGCCACCTGCTGGCTCCTTTAAAGTTCAACTGCTAATAGAGCCTTGTGTGGTATACAAGATCGGTGATGCAGAGTCTCAGTCACTTGAGTGAGATGAGTTGTGGTCACCAGGTTAAAGTAAATTCTCAGTCTCAGAGCACACTGAAGTCAATTATTGCCTGCCTAGGGCTCAGGGACTCGGATAGTTTTCCAAGGAAGAGTGAAATGCAGGTGGTACTGGCTGCTCCTGACAAAGTGCCTCCAGCTGGGGGAAGTGGGTGGGGCAACCAAACTCACCAGACCAATCAGATTCAGATTTGGCCATAAGCATAGGGGGTGGGATCAACACAGAAAAGATGGCACCTGCCTGCCGGTTTTAGGGGAGTCATACTCCACATAGCAAAAATGGTGACTGTCCTCCAGCCATTGCTCTGAAGCCACACATCTCAGTCTGCCACCCATATGCCTCCGACACCTCCTGAATCACCATCCCTCCACTAGAGCCCAAGGTGAGTGCCTGTGAGCAAGAGAGTCTGTGCTGTAAGCTAGAGAGAGGGCTGTTTAAGAGGACGCCTGGATTTCCCCAACCTTCTTTCCCAGCTGTGCTGTCAGAATCCCCACTGTTTTCCAAGGCCAAATGTTGTGGGGGCTCCTCTTCTAGGCACCAGTACTCCAGGTTGCGAGGTTGGGGTGAGGCTTGAGTCTCTAGCTCCTCAGGGAGGACCTCTGTGGCTGAGATATCCCCCCTGATTCTCACCCACCACACTCAGCTGTGGAGCCATTCTGCATCTCTGCCCCTCTTACCAGTCTCAATGTGGCTTCTTCTTTGTATCCTTAGTTATAAATCTTTTCATTAGCTAGACTTCAGATGGTTCTCCAGGTTGGTTATTCTATAATTGGTTATTCTATAATTTAGTTGTAATTTTAATGCGTTCATGGAAGGAAGCAGGCACAGTGTTTATTTACTCCACCCTCTTGGATCTCCTCTGATTGAAGATATATTTTTTTGAAAATGAATAAGACAAAAATAAATATTTGAAATTAAGCTATATAATATGGCTAAGAGGCTTGCTCATTTAGTCCACGAAAGTGGTTACTTTCCTATATTATGCACTGAGGTTATCTTTAAAATACTTTTTTTTTGTAATTAGAAACACATTATAATTAACTGATAAACTTTAGATTATCACAATAAAAATTAAACCATTTCAATAACTAACTAGTGTGCCTGAATCAGTGCCATAGAATAGAGAGATTCTTATATAGTTAATCCATGTCACAGTAAAATTTCAAAAGTTCAAAGTTAGAAGATAACACTTTAAACAGTATCATGTTGATAGACATGTTTCCCAAAAAAAATAGAGAATATTTTAACCCCTCTAAAAAACATAATTCTTTTTTTAAATAAACAAAATAATATTATAATTTCATTGCTTAAATTGCAGCAATTATATTTATTTGGTGAATTTTCATGAATAATAATTTTGTAGCACACTATCAAGATTTATCTTTATGTAGCGATATAATCAAAGGATAAACAAAGGAAAAGATGCCAGTATCGGTATATTTTATTTTAATTAACTTTGCTTTGCACATATTATTCCAACCTGTATTACCTTTGTTAAATGACTCAGTGGTGTGTGCCAGAGACGGAAGCCCTACGCCCACCTACAGTGATGTATATTTGGCATGTCAGTTTGTTCTTGTTAGCTTGCCAGAATCCACATTTTCCAGGGGTGGTTGTAGGTGAGTGGTAACACAGATATTTTACTGAAAACAGAGAGTATTACCCAAAGATTATGAGTAAATGCACTTCAAAACGAGATAAGAATACAAATAACAGGGATTGAAGTAAATTTACGGTTTGTATGACCTGAACTTCACAAAATAGCTAAAAGAACACTTAAATAATTTTTAGTCAAATTAGGTGATTCACACACATAGACAATTTATTCTCTTCTGAATTATGAAGAGAATTATGAACAAGTTTGTTTTGAGTTATTTCTAACAAGATTTGTATCTATATTTGCATGTTGAGTGGCCAAGTGCAACCCCAATTTTTGCTGTTAAAGATTACTCAGAATAATTCAACAAAAATCATATGTGATGTTAGGAACTCTTCATCACAATTACATAGAGCTATGTTAATGCAAAATTGAGTTTATTATTTGATTTACTGATAGAAAATAACATGAAACGAGCTTTATATTAACAAACATAGTCAATGATGTCATTCTTATTTAGAAGGTTATATTATTTCAAATGAAAATAAAGCAATGCACTCTTGATGATCCAGATAGTTTGGACACTTGTAGTCCTATTGATTTTGTCCAGAATGTCCTTATAATACTAATTTTCTTGTTCAGTGAACTAGACTGGACGTTGGGGGTTGTGCATATTAACATAGAATTTCTCCAAATATATAACCTATGCTCTACCCAAGAGCTCACATGGAGCATACGGTACAGTGATAAAATATGAAGGCCGGGGCAAGGAGCTCCTCTGTGGCATTCTGGCCTTTGCAATGAGACATTGAATAAACTGAGAGGGCAACTTAAAAACAAACAAACAAACAAACAAAAAACTATTATTTATTTTTTTCTGTGGAGCAGAAAGCTCTGTTCTGATTATAAAAGACATAAATGTTTATTATATATCATTTAAGAAAACAGGAGATTTAAATTTACTATTTAAAAATTACTGGTAATCTAAATATCAAACATAATGTGGTTGAACAGTTTGATGCGATACTTCATAGCTTTGTTATGCAAATGTATATAGTAATAATTTATAGCTTTTATTACGTATATTGGAGGGAAATCAAGTGCCAAAAGTTACTTATGCTTTTGTGTAACAAATCAGATTTGTAATGGACATATTTTTTCCAATACAAAATTGATAAAAAATGACATCTCATACCTAATGATTGTTAGCATATGCACTTACTCTGAGATTAAATTTGGGTTTTATACAACACTTTAAGACTTTATTCAATAAGGTAAACATTTCCTCATTCTAAATTTTGCATGATTTTTTTCATCCAAAAATGACATTTTACAAAAGCAATTTTCTTTTCACTCTTCATCTCAAGCACCCATAAAAAATACATTTAAGGTATTAGCCATGTTTTTTGCATTGTAAAGGTATGTAGTATTATTTTACTAATTATCTCTCTCATAATTCATTCTTTGTGTATGAAATGACATAAATTAGAAATTTTATATACATGTACATAAGAAGTTAATATTACAGGTGTTATATATTCATATACATATACATATTAAATATCTTGTCAATGCTCAATTAAAATAACTAAGAATTTAGATAGAATCATCAGTTGAAAGTGAGGGGAGTATTAGAACAAGGTATCTGTGATGCACAGATGTAAAAAAAAAACAAAACAAAAAACAGAGGTAAAGGTAAAGTAATTTTAGAAGAGTGCATAAAGTTTAAGTTTGAACAGATTAAAGCAACCAAATATTCAATGTTAGTGAATACTCTCTATCCATAATTTTGTTTTAGAGCAATTATTTAAAGTTCTTATTAGGAATTTGTCTTAAGTTTCTGAGTTTAACCCATGGTTTTTAATACCGCCTATAGAGTCTATCCATTATTGTAAACTATTCCTATTTGTCGATGATTCTGATCAGTAAAGAAGTTGAGAAAATCAAGGTTAATTTTCTAACAGACACAAAAGGATTTGTTTATGTCCTCTGAAAGGTAATCTATTAATGAGGAAATTTTGATATGAGTAAATAATAAAGATATGCAGGAAACTGTACTCTTCCTTTCTTGCTGCTATGAAAATTCCCCAAACGAATCCATCATCATCATTATAGAATTATTTCATTAAAAGGATTCCTTAATTATTCTGAAAGATACTTAGACCAGTTCCGATCTAATTGTTCCTACAGAAGTAACTTAAATATCTGTTACAGTTTGCAAGCAAATAAGTTGTGGACTGTAAGAATAAAGGCAAAAGACAAATTCATGACCTAGGATAACCTATTCAACTGCAGTATTTAATTCCAAAATGCCTACATTTAACCTACTGAGGAGATAAGGTTGCAACTCTGTAATAAACTTGTCACAAACAATAATAATTTTCCTTCTTTTGAAACACCTCAGAAATTATTGAGCTGTATATTCGTACACTTTAGTAACAGATAACTTGTAACACTTAGAGAAGTGTTGAATCTGGTATAATTGAATGAAGATATCTTCTATCTAAGCAAACAAATACTAAATTATACATTAAAGTAAATAGATATTGAGACCATGTCTAATGTCTCCTCATATTTTCCAATATCATAAGCTAAATGTTATGACTTTAAGGATTTAAATGTAAAGCTTGTATTTTTTCCTTTTTAGTTCTGGATGTTAATTACATTTTTGAATGTCGATAACCTAAGATTAAAATAAAATCAAATATATATATATATATATATATATATATATATATATATATATATATTTACCACTGTCACTTCAGATGTAAGAAGGTTCAGGTGAAAAGTTAAGCTACAACAAGTGAAACTGGGAGGATTTACTTTTTAATATAAAGCAAATGAATGATTTTTCTTATAAGTATTAAAACATATGGTCCTAGCCATTATTACACATGATCCAAAGGATAATTTTCTTCTCAGCCTCTTAGAAATTACACTAGCCTTGTAGAAGCTTATTACATAAGTTAAACTGGAAATTATCCCCAAAATTGGCCTACAAATAAATTTTAATTAATTAACAACATATTGCCTAGGCTACTGAGAGTAAATTCAATGCTTTGAAAGAGATTACTATAGACAGAAATAATTTTTTATACAAAGTAAGCAAACTGAGCAATATATTTTGATAATGTAGATGCAAACTTGAAGGCTAACTTCAATGTAAATATACAAAAATTATTAGCAACATTTTTTGTCAGGAATAACACTGTTTTGACAACACAGACATGTATTTTAGCTATGTATTGAAAACTGAACAAACAAAACCCAATTCAAGCTAATCAGATATGTAACATTATGTAGACATGGCATAACACCCTTCTCAGTAGAGTTAGTTGTTTTAGTTCAATCAACAAATATATTTTTATTGAAAATTGAATACATTTAGTATACACGGCTGAGTTCTGCATATGATACAGCACTCCAGGATCAACTACTCTTTAAAGGGACACAGATGTAACTAAATTTAATAGTAAAGGAAAGGTAAATACTACAAAATAGGTGCGAGCCACATGTAAAGAGTCCTTAGAGGAAGATTCACTCCACCAGGAGCACTAAAATTTTCTGTGAAGAGATGTTAAATAAAAGTTCCATGGCAGATATGGCAGATGGGACTTTTATCTAACATCTCATTGAGTGGCTGTTTCTATCTGCCTACCTGAGCAAATTGGTAGGATTCCCTCCTTCACCCTGGGCTCCTTGCGACAGTGATTTTCAAAGTGTATTGACCATTACCCTGTCCCCACAAAAACACATTTTAGATCACAACCCAATATACCCATAGACTGATACACTTACACAGGGAAAATGAATGCTTCACAAACAAAACCCCACTCTATGTAATGGATTCTGATATGTCTCTTTTCAGTCCATTTCATTTTTCACGCAATGAAATAAGCTGGTGGAGGCCCAGACAAGACTTCAACCCTAAAGTGACGAGATTAAGAAGTACAAATTGGCAGTTACAAATTCGTCACACGGATGTAAAGTACAGCAGAGGGAATATAGTCAATAATATTATAATAACTACGTATAGTGCCGGGTGGGTACTAGACTTACCGGGAGGATCACTTTATAAATTACATAAATGTCTAACCACTATGCTATACAACTCAAACAAATATAATATTGAATGTCAACTGTAATTGAAAAAATAAATAAAATAAATACAATAAAATGACTTCAACTCGAGTCCAAAAAAAACGTTCCAGTATTTCAATAAGTAGAGGTTGACAGAGGAATTTGGAGCATATAAGGAGAGGGGATAAACATGGAATATTGGTTACCGGGTATCAGATCCATGGTTATCCACTTCATATGCACTGTCATTTCATCCCTACAAACAGTACTTGAGGGAAACAGCAATATCTCCATTCAAAAGATGAGTTACACCACTTCTAATTAACTACATTTAAGTTATGCCAGAGACCATTCCTTTAACAATTTAAGTAATCTAGCTTTATGAACAGAAGAAAGCAATATTTCTGGAACTTGTGCTGACAGGCTAAGTTTGGGCATCATTTCAGAGCCAGTCAGTCTTTTTATCAAAAGGGTCGGCTATCATACAAGTAAATGCATTCTAATATTTTGTTCATTTTTACTTTTTACTGGATATTTGACATATTACTTGTAACTTTATAGAATTCATGATCTATTTATGAACTCAGGTGACTTCTCATCAAAATAGAAGAACTTAAAAGTTAATCTAAGAGCAGAACCAAATTCAATATAATAAAATTTGTCTTGTTCAAAATCTGACCCATATACTTATTTCATAACGGTATTGTATGGCATAGTTAGCTTATATTAGGGTCTGTAAAATAAGAGGAAGCATTGAAGTTATTTTTAAATGAACACCAAAAAAACTTAATAGTTGATTCAAATATGAATGCTTAAATTTGATCCTTTGTTTTGAGAAGAAATAGAAAAGCCTCCAATGCCCATTTGTCTTATGGGATCTCCATTTTTTTAGCACTGTTGTAGAATAATGATGGTATTTTCCATAGGGTTTTAACAGAGACCATCTTAAATGTTCTTTTTACTCAAGGTCCATTTGTGAACCAAATAAAATATTTTAAAGATTTACAAACAAGCAAAAATAGATGAAAATTTAAAGCATACAGAAGGGTAAAAATACTCTAACTTTCTCCTCACTGGTATAAATATTACATTTCCTTGAGGCTGTGCATAAAGAACTCTGTTTCAACTTGAGTGATTTTTAAGGTAACCAATTCAGCTTCTAGCTAGGTATATGTCCTTGGGAAAAAAAACTCAAACTCTCAGATATAAAATTCTTTCATATGTAAACTGCTAGGATTGAAATATATGTTCTTGAAGGCAAAATCAACTTCAACATTCTGCTGGAATTATATGTTTTCCTGACTTACAACTGTTATAACATGGAAGGAAATATGCACAGTAATGGTAGACTGATTAGAGTATGATGAGCTCAGTAGGAACATGTAAAACTTGAAACCAAAGGTACATACATTGCAACTACTTCTGGAAATTGGAAATCGTTTTTAATATATGCATATGTTCTTTTTCTTTAACAAACAAAAATTAAGTAAATCTATATGCCTATTGATCAAAAAACTTTCTAAAAGGCAAATAAAGCTTGTTTTTCTATTTTCTCATTTTATTGCTTACTTTTGCTACTCAATATGAGCATATGGTTGAATAGTCCCAAAGTCTTAAACAGTATAACTTAGTGTAAGTAAATTCTGACAGTTATATATGCATACATATACATATATGTCTCTATATTAAAATACTTTTATTCTTCACATGTTTGTTTTTTCTCTGGAAAAATATAAATGGAAATTTGAACATAAATATAAATATATATAAAATTTTCTTGTGTTATTAGAGCTGGTATTTCTTTCCATCTATTATTTGTAACTCTATTATCTCTATGGTTAAATAAAGCTATATTTTATATTGCATAAGCATTTTATTCAATGCTATCTATTGAACAACATGTAGTCAATTAGCACTGGTAAATTTTTTTAAACCATATTCTTCCTATGTATGAATGTATATGTGTTTGTATCTATCTATCTACCTATCTATCTACCTATCTATCTCTCATCTATCTATCTAAAATGATAAGGTGCTATGCACTCATTGAAAAATACATGGTCTACATCATGTCAGTATTCATCAGGATGCTAGGAAGTTTCAAGATACCCTCTGGAAAAACTTCCTTGTCATGGAATTGCACTTCACAGTCAGCCATAAACCACCATCCTGACCTTGCTTTTCTCACAGCTCCATGTCCTGCTCTCAGTGCTCCCCGCTATGTATATAATGTTTAGTTTCCCATTTCTATCTCAGCTTTGCCCATTAGAGTTGATGTTTAACCATTTTCTCCTAGCTGCAGCAATGTGTCTGATTTGTTGTAGTCTGCTTCTAATCACATGCCCTCCTGTGCCCATTCAGCACAAACCCAGTGATTGCCACTCAAAACAACATAAACAAAATCATCATAAATTGATGTTTTAGAATTCAAAAACAAAATAAAATTGACCACAGTATTTTTTTTCAAGTTGCCTCTTAGACCATTTTAGTTTATCTTTAAACTACTGTTGTGTCAAAAAGCTCTAAACTGCAACAATAGCTCTATACCTTACATGTGTGCAACTTCAAGGCAATACTATTTCTTCAAACTCTAATGAGTTTTGTAAGAACTATAAATAAACACACACACTTACATGTATGAATATGTGAATAAATTAGTGAACTATTGGTGAATAAACCAATGAACTATTAGATATATACTGGGCCTTTTCATTATACTCTGTTTTTGAACCACATTTGAGTTTTTCCTGTATATTGTATTCTGTATAATTTTTTAGATTTATGCTTATTAATTTTCTCATATGCTGATTCTAATATTCTAATTAATCCACATGTTGTTTTTAGCAATAATTCATTTTATGTTTAGAATTTCCATATAGCTCCTTTTTAATTCAATGTGTGTAGTGTACACTTTATTTGTGTTCTCATTCTTTGACTTTGCTTTTTTCTTTTATATTTTTAATCATTTAAATATATTTATTTTATATTATCTTCCAAATTCCTTTATTATGTTTGTCTTAGGGTTGTAATACTCCTGTTTGATTAATCTGCTGTCTTTCTCTTATGGTAAATTGCATCTTTATGCAGTTTTACATTTTTGTTGTATTCATTCCCAGTAGCAGAATATATTAATGAGATTCCAATATATTCCTAAAATGAGGAAATATCTCCAGAGAGTGATTTTGCCCTCATTCTGCCCCAAAGGTTTTACTTGTTTTTATGATATGATCTCATTGCCTAGACTCCAGCACCATGTGGACTGTGGATCTGTCCATATATCCATCCCTGGTGTAGGCATGGAGTTTCTATTATTTAGTGGAGGCATTTTTCCCTATTCACAGCTCCATACAGAGTCAAGCTTTCCTGAGCCAGGGAACAGATAATAGTTTTCTTTGTTTATGTAGCTGGGTGAATTTAATTGGACTCTGGACTTTGTATGTTACAACTATAATCTGTAGCTTTTAAAGCCTTTATCTGAATACAATATTTCTCTATGCTCCCAGAGCACTAATTCACATAATGATTGCTTGGATCATACCTTCAATTTGTCAAGACCTGTTCGAGATTCAAGATTTACTCTACTTTCAAGCTATGACAGCAGCCTGCCACAGTTTCATGGATGCTGGCAGAAGACATGAGACTCCTGGGTCAGAGGTGAGGAATAGTTTATCATTTACAATAGCTTTAAACAGAGTATTAGTATTTTCCCATGCTGGTTTACCAAGCCTCAAATTCCTCAGGGGTGCTGGTTTAGCATCTGAAAATATGTAAGACTTTTCCTTGTAATAGTAATCCCGGTAGATCATTCAAAGATCTGAGAGGTGTTTTCTCTTAATCGAGCTCCAAAATAATATAGTCAATGTGTTTGGAGGTAGCAAGTCTGTACAAATCACCTTATTTCTCCAGTTATCTTTATAAAACTCTGTTAAATTTTCTTTTTATTTTCTGTTTTCTCTAGATATCATATTACTTTCTACTTTATAAGAATCAATTTTGATCAAACAAGGTACAATATACATATAAATCAGTATACATTTCATATTTTAAAGAGAGGTTAAATTTCTATACTTCCAAGTAACACTTATTTCAACACATTGATATGCCTATTGTGTACAACTATTAACCTTAGGCTTTCTATTTATAGCTGAATAATATTTCATTGTCTGGATGTACCACAGTTTATTCATTCTTTCACCTACTGAAGGACATCTTGGTTGATTCTAAATTTTGGCAATTGTGAATAAAGCTGCTATTAACATCCACATGTAGTTTTTCGTATGGACTTTTTGATTTGTTGAAAAAAAATACCAAGGAGCAGAATTGTTGAATAGTATGATAAGAGTATGTTTAGTTTTGCAGGACACTACTTTTCAGAGTGATTTTACCATTTTGCATTCCCGCCAACAATGCATGAGAGTTCCTGTTGCCATACAACCTAGTCAGTATTTGGTGGTGTCATTGTTTTAGAGTGTGGTCAATCTATTAAGTTCATAGTGGTATCTCATTGATGTTTTAACTTTCTAATGCTATATAATGTTGAACATCTTTTCATATACTTATTTGCCATCTGTATATCATTTTTCATAAGGTATCTGTTTAGATCTTTTCTCCATTTTTAATTGGATTGTTCACTTATTATGAATGAGTTTTAAGAGATCTTTATATATTTTGAATAACATTTTTTTATCAGATGTGTCTTTTGCAACTATTTTCTCACATTTTGTTGCTTATTTTCTCATTCTCTTGACAGTGACATTTGCAGAGCAGGTGTTTTTAATTTTAATGAAGCCCAACTTTTCTTTCTTTCTTTCATGGATTTCTAAAAATCCATTGCCAAACCCAAGGTCACCTAGATTTATCCTTTGAGCCCTTTTAGGAGTTTATAGTCTTATCTTTTACATTATGGTTTTTGATCCATTTTTTACTTAATTTTTATGAGAGGCATAAGGTCCCTGTCTAGCTTCATTTTTTTCCCCTCTTATATGACGACTTTAATTTTCAGAGCAGTTTAAGTTTACATCAAAATTGAGAGGAAGGCACCAATATTTCCCATTTACACACTGACCCCACACATACATAGCCTCTCCCGTTATCACATTCCCCACCTAAGGAGTATATTTCTTACAACTGATAAACCTATGTTGACAAAATCATAATCATCCAAAGCTTTACTCTATAGTTCAGTCTTGATGTTGTAAGTTCTATGAGTTTGGACAAATGTATAACTACACATATACATTATTATACAAAATATTTTCACTGCCCTAAAAATTCTCTATGCTCTGCCTATTACATACATACTCCCCTGCCCACTGCCCACCCATAGTAACTATTGACTTTTTAACTATTTCCATAATTTTGCCTTTTCCAAAATGTCATATATATTTGGAGTCACACAGTATATAGCCTTTTCAGAGTGTCTTCTTTCCCTTAGTAATATGTATTTATAGATTCATTTTTTTTGCCCAAGGACATCCAGTTGATCCAGCACCATTTCTCCGTTAAGTTGCCTTGGCTCCTTTGTCAAAGATTAGTTCACTATATTTGTTTGGATGTATTTTGGGGCTCTCCATTCTGTTATATTCTTCCCCAATTTTATATTTTTTATGTTCTAGAAGGCTAGTTCTACAAAAAATCATTTTCATTATCAATATGTAGAATAGTAATATTCTCACATCAACACATTTATGGAATACATTTAATATACACATTTTGGATTTCTTCATTCAGAACTTAAATAAAAGAATTAAGTAATTAAACACTAAAATTAACTTTTATTGCACATACCTCTATTTCAGACATTTAAGAATCAAAATTTGTAATATGGCACTGTCTAAATTATGACAATTACAGCTTAGTTTTAATTTTATAAGATAAATATCATGTCATTAAATTTATATAGATTATTTATCCAGAAAAAAAAATTAGATTCTTACCTTGTATCTTCTAAAATAAATTCCAGATAAATTAAATACAATAAATGAAACCTGAAAATTTCTTTTAAAAAATAGAAAAATATATGTCTTCTCTCAATAAGAAAAGTCTTCCTAAGTATTTCAGCAAAGGAAAGATGAACAAATTTGGCTATATAAAATTTTAATTAGCCTGAAGAAAAATAAAACTTCATAAATAAATGGCATATGTTAGTTGTGCATGTTAATTGAAGGCTTTTTATTCATATTTTATAAAAGTTTTAAGAAATTAATAAGCAAGTTATAAAAACCCTTAGAAAAATAAAAGGGAGACCCAAGCAAATGACATAAGAAGTACTAATGGCCAATAAACCTATAGAAAAATTATTTAATCTCAAAGAAGTGCATGTTAAAACAATAATAAAATACCTTGTTTTACTTTTCACATTGGAATTTCTACTTTAACATTATATGTTGGCAAGATGGCACAGAAGAGGTTAATAAAAGGAGTTGATGTTTACTGAGCATTAACTTTGTGCCAGGAAACCTCGCCTATATCTGGTAGGACTGTACAAGATAAACAAATGAGTAAGTAAATAAGTAAATAAATAAACAATAACAAATCCCCATAATACAATAACAAAAATCTCATGTAGTATAATGAAATTATTTTATCACCTATATTGTTTTCTAAAGATAACAAGTTTTTTTTTTTAGAATGTAGCGTGCATTTTTTGAACAAGAGATTTAAGGTTTTTTGATTAGGCATGAACAATATGTATTCAGGATTGGCAAACTGCAGCTTGTGAGCCACATGCAGCTCTTTGGGTATGTTCAACCTCAAAAATTTGCCAATCCCTGGAAGACGCAATCCTGTCCTTCATAATAATTGAAAAATTATTCGAGAGCCATAAATATATTTTTACAAATAAGGACAATTTAAAGTAATATTATAAATGAAACTATGATAGCTTTATTTTCATTTTTAATTTTACTTCAGAGCCACATGTATCTGCCCAAAGAGCCACATGTGGCTCGCGAGCCGCAGGTTGCCAACCCCTGGCAGATCTTCTGTCTCAAAAGTTTGCCGACCCCTTTCATAAATTATTCTTAAAGTTCATTAATTTAACTTTTATTTTGTAAAATAACAACATTAAATTTAATTTCTAAACTGCTATTTGTTTAGTTCCCGTACTAGCAGAACAGAATAAGGCAATAAAGAATTCATCATAAAAAAAAAATCATAATTTTTCTGTATTTCCCTAATGTTTACTACCTGAATCAAGTTGCTTTTGAGCTTTATTCCAATCTAAATAATTATACGTTTTGCAATTTCCTAAACTTGTGCCAGAATCTTTGTACTTACAGCAGATAGAACACTGTGATATAATCATATAATAAAAATTGAGACAAGGTTGTTTAAAGAGAAAAATAGAAATCTGTAACCTGAAACTGGCTAAATATTTTTCTAAGCGGGACAAAAAAAGGTGCAGCAAACAGTGAAGACATGTTTACTGTAAATTCCACGGGGAGCCTATATTTTCTGTCTTCAGTAAGAAAGCATTACCAATCAGTCCCACCACAGCTTTTAGAACAAAGGTCACTTTCATCCAAGACCCTACATATGCCTAGGTCAAGCCAACAGTATAATCAAAACTTACATCATACCAGGAAGAATTTCACCCTGCTGGAGCACTCTGGAACATTGTTAAACTATGCCTCTCTTAATAAAAACAGGAGCAGTGCAATCATGACCATGAATTATGTATTTCTATAAATATGTTTTGTCTTCTTCCACAGGAAATTTGAGGAAACTACATTAATCATTCATAAAACTAATATTTACTGAGCACTGATTATGTGTGGAGTACTATTGTAGGTGCTTAGACACATCGGTGAAACAATCAACAAAAATACATCCTTCTTGACTTTAACTTATAGAAAAGGGAAAAAAACTCTCTCTGTACAGCAAATTATAGTGTGTGAGAAGGCGGTCAGTACTGTGGAAACAAGTATGTCAATCACGTTTTAGGATCATGGAAACCAGGGTGGCTGGAGCAGATTGTGTAGAGAGGAGAAGAGTGGAAAACAAGGGCGGAGACATAATGAGGGTGGGAGGGTGTATATCGAGTTGGGCTTGGTAGGCTGCTCTAAAGACTTTAGAATTTACTCATTGAAATGAGAGCTGTTGGAGAGTTCTGAGTGAAAGATTTAAATACTGTTGTTGTTGTTTTTTAAAGCAATTTTATTTTGTGTTGCAAATAAACTGTAAATGAATGTGGATAGATGGAAGGAAGGAAATCGTAGTAATCCAGGCCAATGGTAATGAAGCACAGTGTCAACCACAGAAATATGGAGAAGAGGCTGGATTCTGGATGCATATTTAAGGTAGAGCTAACATATTTTCTGATGGATTGGAACTGGGGTAAGAGAGAGAGAGAGAGAGAGAGAGAGAGAGAGAGGCATTATGGATAACCTGTTCTATGCTGTGGAAAGAGACATTAATTTTATATTCCAAGGCTGTTCATTACATGAACATTTTTGAAAAGATACTTTGAATGAAAGAGCAGTCAGTGCCTTGCTCTCAGGATTTGCAAAAATGCGACCTATGGAGAACTGTCTCCGAATAACCCATTTTACAGAGCTCTTAGTCCTAAGTAAACACACTATGTACATACCTAAAGAAAAAAAACAACAACACTTTTTTGTTTTTAATTACTCTGTGACATTCCAGGCATTTGGGAAATACAAATAAAACTATCTTCACACACACACACACACACACACACACACACACACACACACACACACATGCACACACACATCTGCTATGTATTCAGTGACAGAAAAACCACATTAGTGTACATATACTGGGAAAGCATCAGTTATATTTGATTTTACTGATTTCTTTTGGCGGGGAGGAAGTAGTAGAGCACAGTGCTGGAAGGAAGTATAAATGAGGACGCATAACGCACAGTGCTGCATTATAAGCGAAGGGTCAAACTGTAATTTTAAAGCCTGAAAACTATCAAGAAATGGTACCTTATTTTAATAATATGTTTCCAAATACCAGGTATTGTTCTTCATAGCACATATTCACTCTTTTAATCCTTATTAGCACAGCATTATGACTTAGGCATGTTTGTTATCAAAGGGACACTAAGGCACAAAGAGGAACTCAGCCAAGATGGTGCAGGATTCACACCAGGGTTACTGCCTCAACTACCATATGTACTGTTTGGTGTCTGTCACGGTGCACTCTGCTTCTAATTTCAAAATCAAGTTTGAGAGTATTGTATCATTCCGCTTGAATTGTCTGTTGTCACTTTTCGTTGCATTTAGTTTGCTATGTTTTATGTGTAACCTTGATGCAAGAAATACATGTATAAGAGATGGAGCATGAGTTTTCATGTTAAAGGAAAATTTAAAGTTTACCATATTTGACCTTGAACTTTTGATGCATCAGAGGTATTTTGCAGGAAAATCTCAGTACAAAAATAAGTGCAAGAATAGAGATGAGACTCACAGAGTAGGTCTAATAGTGACTGTTCACTATGAGGCATTCTATCAGTAGTGTGGCACTGAAAATCCTCACAGGAAACAAACACACATTTTTGTGCCTCTCAAAAGAACAGGCACCTTAGAAACCCAAGAAATTAAATCAATGAGTCATAGGATAATTCTTATAGTCTATGTTTATCATTGGTGCGAACTATGACTGTATAAAGCAATGTTATTCTCTCAACAGTACACTCATTGTTGACTGTATCACTACAAGAAATATATATTAATGATTGAAGATATCAGAAGAATAGACTAAAAAATAATTGGTGATACTGTATTGTAAGCTCTTGGAATGGCCTGGAGTTAATAGTGAGCACATATACATTATTTGTGTCTTCTAGGATCTCCTACCTATGGGAAATTTTAGCACGTTTCAGGTTTCAACTTTCTATTTATCTCTTAAACCACCCTGTCTCAGTTTTGATGTTGTCATTATATCATAGTGCTGTATCCACCTTAACGACATGGTTCCTGGCATTACTTGAAGAAGCAGAAATAACTATAATTATTTGGTTTGGAAGACAAAAGCCCTCAAGGGAATTTTATTAAGGAATTCGAAGTTAAAGATGTGGAAAAATATGATTATCTCATCCTGAAGGAGTTAGTTAAATTGTAGTTAAAGAGCAATACGAAACACTTATGTTAGCACAGGCAAGAGGTTAGTGAAATCTCTACACAAAAGCAGATAGAAGAGGTTCAATGCTGACACTGAATCAGTACTGAGCTGTGGGGCAAACTGCCTACTTTATCTACCCTGTATAGGTCCAGGTTCGATTTCAGAGGCTGAGGCTGCGGCAGGGTTGAGCAGCTAGTTTGGGACCCAGAATGGGGGGGGGGGGAGAGAAAGAGAGGGAGACAGGAGAGAAACAGACAGAGAGAGATGGATATTATTAATGGTGACCTGTATTAGTATACAATTCTAAATTATGCCCCAATTTCTTTTTTTAGCATATAAAACTTCTGATAAGGGTGTGACAATTGTTTGCTAAATGGTTGCAACGATGTTGCTAACCATTTTTGCTATCAGAGGGAATATTCATTATGAATTTGTAACAACTGACAGTTAACCAAATGTACTATTTGAAAGTACTGAAAAGGCTGCATGAAACAGTTAGACAACCTGAACTTTTCACCAACAATTCATCACTCTTGCATCATGACAATGCACCAGCTCACATGGCACTGTCTCTGAAGGAGTTTTTAGCCAGTAGACAAGTAACTGTATTGGAACACCTGCCCTACTCACCTGATCTGCTCCCCAATGACTTTCTTTATCCGAAGATAAAGGAAATATTGAAAGGAAGGCATTTTGATGACATTCAGGACATCAAGGGCAATATGATGACAGCTCTGATGACCATTCCAGAAAAACAGTTCCAAAATTGCTTTGAAAAGTGGACTAGGCACTGAGGTCAGTGCATAGCTTCCCAAGGGGAGTGCTTCTAAGGTGACTGTAGTGATATTCAGCAATGAGGTATGTAGCACTTTTTCTAGGATGAGTTACCGAACTTAGTTGTCCTACCTCATATTTACAAAACAAAATATTAACAACATCTAATATTCCCTAAATCAGCTGCCTATAGATACCATAGATTTTTGAGAGAGAGATGCATATAGCTATGTATAGCTACATAGCTTGATTCATTATCATAAAAGCTATTTTATTCCAGAATATAAATTAGATTTCTGGTGACAGTGGCAATAATCTCAGGGAGCTGCAGCTCCTTTGAACTGTTCTAAATAAGGTCTATCACAGCAGGCTAATTCACTCATTACTGTTTTTCTAAAGCCTACTATTACTCCTTTTGTTACTCTAAAGGTGTAAAGCAATGGGGATAAAGAGAAGGTCCTTCCTTCCAAGCAGGGTGCTGGCCTCTTATTACAACAGTCTTCCAGAGAAAAACTCAAGAGGCCAGTTCTCAGGAACAGAATAAAAATATCCCATGTATCATATTTTGGCACTTAATGTGCCTCATTCTCACTAAATCTTGTGAAGGATAGATTTAAACTAACTGTATTACCTGAGAGGAGTACACATACACTTGAACTGACAAACTGAGGACATTGAATTACATTTCTTATCACAGAAGAATTTGCTTTGGTCTACAAATTATAAAATGCATGAATATAGGGGTATAAGCCAAACTATTAATCAATGAAATGCAATAGATTGCAGTTTCATTTTTATAAGCTGCACTAAGCAGCATAGCAAGATTTAAGGTACAGCATTGATTATTACTTAGGATAAATACATGCCCTTCTGTTGTCTTTCATGTAGTATAAGTATAGTTACTGCAGATTAAATTTTTTTTAGGATTTTTTTTAGAGACCATAAAACTGGACATTTTGCTTCTCAGACAACATTCTAGAAGAATTTTGAGAAAATCATTTTCTTGCTGTATAATCATTACCATGTGTGTTTTTGTTAAATCATTCTGGCAATGGGGAAGGGTGGATTAGAGGCAAGGTGGTGCCAAGGAGGCCTGTCTGGAAAATTTTGAGGAGGTTTTGGGGGGAGCGTGGGCATGGGTCTGGACCGAGGCATTGACTGAGTGTCATGCAGTGCTGGGTTTGGGTTAGAGAAATCTCCCTGAGGTGGAACTGTGTGCCATTGGAATGTAGGAAGTGAGCCTAGCACAGCACTCTATCCCTGCAGAAATGCAGCAACTGCTTTCCCAGGGAGCTTTTCATGGGAATACATATTTGTTTAATCTTTCTCACAGTATAGCAATGATATCAACACATAAACTCTCTATATAATCATTCAACCACCAATCCCCCTCTAGGAATTTGTCCAAGGAAATAAATTGCAAAGGTATAAAAAGTAAAGCAGACAGAAGAACGTGTGGTGATAGGCCCAACCCAGAACTGGGGTTTGCAGTTCCCCTTTCATCTCGTAGAATAGGGACAGCTCTTGTCTACAGCCTGATCATCATTTCATGACTCTTCTGGAACTGTGCATGTGTTCCATGCACATGATACTTGGTCATTTCTTTTTAATATAAATTGTGGAAGGAAGTAAAATGGTGCCAGTGGCATAGTAAGATATTATAATCAGAATCCAGATGTTGGAAGCAGGCAACATGGGTTGCTAAAGGCATTATAAAAGGTAATCATCACAGAGTTTCAGTATTACTTGGTTGGAGGTCGAGAAGTTGGAAAGCCACACTCAGGATTTCTTACAAGCTTTCAGAAATTTTACCTAGATAAGTTGAAGCTAATCCCCACTTACCTCAGTTTTTCTCTCATGAGAATCTCAAAAAACAGGAAAACAAGGAGTCCTGATTGATTAACCAAATCTGTTGTCTTTTTTACATCCAATCTTTCCAGCTATTGCAGATAACTTTTACTTATAAAAGACTTATTTATCAGAGTGTTTGTGTTTTCTCAAGGGACATAAAAAACTGTCCTCTCTGGTACCGTATCAGGTAATCATAAAATGTTAAAAACAAAAAAATAAATAAATAAGTAATATGAATTAGCATTGTTTAAAATATGACAGTTGCAGATGTAAAAACAACAATAGCAGTTCACACGTATGAACACTCAAGCGGATGCGAAGGTACCCTTTTAAGGGTTTTATATGTTGAATCCTTATAACAATCCTTGAGGTTAGTACTGTAACTATCTCTATTTTACAGTGTTTGAGACTAAATTTGATTCCATATAACCTGACTTTGAAACCAAGACTTCAGTTCACTCCATTCACTGTTAAAGGAGCTCACGATGGACATGCAACTCTCTAAGCACTGCTTTGTACCTCCATTTGCGCACTTATTGTGCTCTCTTTTAAAATACTCAGACCTTTGTTTTCCTCCTGGTTTCTTTGCTCTCTGAGGGCAAATGCCTCTCTAACTTGTTTCCTCTTCTTCCTGGTTCCAGGATCCAGAGGCCTTTTATTCAATCCATCCTAAGTGAGAGTGCACTTCCGTGTCAGCGCTGAGTCTACTCTAGGGAAATCACTTACGGTGATTCATTTGTGCCACAAGTATGCAGTGCCTGGCTTTGGCTAAATAGAAAATAGTGCTTAGATGTTTGAGTAAAATTATATAATTGAGTGTGGTGAAACAATTTTTTGCTAATGTCCTATTTGTGTTTAGTGTTAAAAAATGTTTCTCACAGAAATATGGAGGTAGAATAGAAATAGCATGGGCCAGAATCATAAGTTGGCTATGAGATATTGGTGTAAGACTGCCATCATTTCTAAAATGGGAATTCATACTTTGGGGGTCAAATAAGATCACATGAGTGAAAATGCTTTCCCCAAAATAAAGGTTTCAGTAAATGTAAGTTAATTTTAAATTTATTATGATTGAATGCAAATATCCACTGCGTTTCTGGTATGTTTAATGAGTTGGTCTTCAGAAGCCAAATATCTTCATCACCATAATTATCATTATCATTGTAATCATCCTGGTGATAACAATAATGGCAACTGTAAGTATTTAATGAAGGTTTACTATGTGCTAGAAATGGTTTCTGATATTTCTATAATATTTCTAATCTTCTTGACTTGCAAGGTTGGTATTATTCTCTCAGTTTAACAGATGAGGAAACAAGCTCAAATAGGCTGGCTTCAGCAGCGCCAAGCAACCAGTATATGATGGAGACTAAATAGAGTCCCAAATCATAGGTTCTCATATCGATTTACAGGGTGACTGGAGTGATAATAACACAGATAAGGTGGCTTTTCTTACAAATATAATGTAAGATTATATTACATCTTAGATCAAAATGTATGTGGATAAAGAGCAAGCAATTGGAAAGTACTTTTATATCTGCTAATAGGGATTCTGCATCCACAAGGTATTCACCCATTCTCTGAAGATTTACTAATCCCTCTGGCAGGATCTCAGCTTGTGTACTTGTGATATATGAGTTGCTTGGCACAGGAGTCTCCCAGCTGGTCTTGAATGGACCAACTGTGCTTAGGCATACAGATTACTCTAGAATTACCTTCTCCATTGTCTTACAGTTTATTTTTAATAATGGAATTAGATTGAAATTGGATTTTATCATTTCACTTCTCAAGTTATCAACACAACAGGACTTCTGTAATGCTTTAACCATCAACATTTAGTTTTTCCACGGTCAATATTGGTAACTATAATTAGTATAAATTTGTGTAAACATTATCCTGCCATTTATGTGATACGAAAAATTGCCAGACCAATCTCCATAGGTTTCTATCACCATTATTTCGGGAAAAATTTAATCTGTCAAAGTTTCATTCCTGCTTTATGATTCATAAGAAGTTGTATTAATTTCGCTAGCTTCATATATAAAATTTAGATAATATTCCTGTCAGGAGCTTTTTTTAAATGAGATAATATATGCAGAATGCATCATACATATATACCTACTCGTTAATTAAATTATAATTCCTTTTCTATTTTCACCCCCCTAGAATGAATCAATCTTTGGAGACAATAAGGGCAATAAAAGGCTTTGTTTCAGAATGTATATATGCATGAATGTTTTAAAGCACAGTAATTTTGTGCATGACACATCAATTTTATACAGCCATTTTTCTTAAAGAAAATTTTAAAAATACTTTAAGTTGAAAATGAAGTGAGGATATATATAAAAAAATGTTTCTAAGAGTGAAGGCTTATTAAAACAAAATCTTGCTTGAGCCTTCTCTTGAGGTTTGGGAATGGAACATAGCTTCACTTCACCCCTTTTAACCACATCCACTTAATTTCTCTATTAAGTCATTCTGCTTCATTTGGCCAAGGGACTCTTAACCCTTATTTCAATTCTTTCCACTTCTAGTGGAGAATAATAACAACACCTGTCCTACTACTCCTCAGAGGGTTTTTGTAAGCAGCACAATGAGAATGAAAGTGAAAGAACATTAACAAGCTGAACGTTTGAAATAGATATGTTAACCATTATTTAGTTAGGAGCTACCTTGAATGGATAGTTCCTTTAATCATAGATTTCAGGGTCTAAAGGGCTGAGGGAGAGATTGCTGTATATGTCACACAAATCTATGTTTGCTTCTTTTCCTGGGCAAGTTGTTAGAATACATTTCTAGGTCTTCCTTTATGTGTGACCAGGTAACTAAGTCATAATCAGTGGAGTGTGAGCAAGAATTACATATTTGACTCCTAGACCTGGCCCATAAAAATCTCCCATGTAGACTCTTCTGTATTTTTTTAAAATTTGTTTTCCCTTCAAAATGATGGAATGGAGACAAGCTCAAAGGTGACTTGGACACTCTTTGCTCAAAGAGGCAAAGTCTCTGTCTGCATGGGTACATGACTGACTACAAGGAAGAGAGATGCATCATTGACATGTAAGGAAAAAATAAACTTCCGTTGTATGAAAAGCACAGTGGTATATGGACAGAACTGAGTGTGTATCGCACTCAAAGTACAATGAGATACATGTATAGTGATTAAGCTGAGCAACATAATATTAAGTGGAGAAAAATGTAGTGTTAGAATAAAGATCTTAGATTGTGCCAATGACAAAAACAAACAAAAAAACTTCTATTGTAAGTCATTACACAGATTTGGGTCAAGTTGTTAATGCAGTCAGAATAAACCTAACCAATAGAGAAAACTACTCTAATTCTGTTGAAAATAATCTAATTTCATATATTTTGATTCAATTAAGTCCTTCTAATAAAAACTTAAAAATTAAATGAAAAAATTGCTGAAATCAAAATAGGACATTTGCTGCCAACAACAAAGCCATACAAACATTTCTCAGTACTAAAATATATAAACTATAGACCTGAATAATGCCTGTGGTGCTCATAAAGTTCTATAGGATTACCATGAGGATTATCATTAATATTTTATGCAAAGTAATCATTATATTACCAGGGTTACAATTAGAATTCATTAAATATTGGCTTAATATGAATGGGAAGCATTGTATTTTCAATCTTTTGTGGAGGTAATGATAATAATTTGTTACTAAAAATAAGCACTATGTATTTGCAATATTCTTAAAATTGTACATGCATTTTCTATTTTAATTCACATAACAACCCTGAGAATAAGTACTATTATTATTTCCATTTTATAGATGAGGACACTGAGGAATGTAAGCTAGATTATGCTGTGATAAACACAAATTTCAAGGTCTTGAGAAAACAAAATTTTCTTCCTAAAATGGCATGTTAGCATATAAACTAGAAACTGAAAGTAAATGTTGCCTTTGGTTAGAAATGTCTGAATATACATGTTTATTTCAACACAGATTTCCCTCTTCTCCCCTCTAAAATAAATCACTACAATGATGGAATTTTAAACAATGTAATTCTATAAAAACAGAGAACAGAACACCAAATACTTTTTTTTACTTAATTTTTATTGGCTTGTTTAGCACTGTGTATACATTTTGAAAGGTTTTGGCATATGCATATAATTAAGAATCAGCATCACAATCTAGATAGTAAATTTATCCATCACCCCAAAATCTTCCTGTATTCCTCTGTACTGTTTCCCATCCTCACCTCCTTGGTACCACTTCATGCCACCATTCTTCTGCTCTCTGTCATTAGATTAGCTTGCATTTTCTACAAATTTATATAAATTGAATCATATACAATACCGACTATAGCCTCAATTTTTTCATTCAGCATAAAAGATTCACCTGTGTTCTTATTGTATCAATACTTCATTCATTATTTCAGTTGTTAAGTTGTAATCCAGTGTATGAATATACCAACATTTTTATTTTATTTTTTAACTATTTATTTAATTTTGATGTTCAGTATTATTTTATATTAATTTCAGGTGTACAGCATACTGGTTAGACATTTATATAATTTAAGATGCAATCCCCCTGACTGGTCTAGGACCCACCTGGCACTATGCATAGTTTTTACCATATTATTGACTATATTGTGTATGCTTTACTTTATATACCCATGATGTAAACATTTTCATAAATTCTCCCTAGATTTAAAATATTCCAAGATATCTTAAAAAGTAAGTTGGTGCTCCTATATCTGCATAAAAGTGTCTCCTAGCACATTAGCCAGATCCTGATTATCCATTTTATTCAAACTATGTATATTCAAGAATTTTTTTTCAAAGCACCCAAAATGCTGCAATATGATTTTTCAAAACCAGCAGTGTGCAGAAACAGCTGTCCTGGCAAAGCTTTCTGGCCTAGTTGTGAGCCTGAGTTGGAGATGGATTATCAGAAGAAAAGTTGGCCTACTTTGAATCTTTAGATAGGGAGAATTTGTTAAAGCAAAAATGACCCTGAAGGATGTTACTGGTGTAAAGAATAGTTTATTCTAGCTTCCACTTATTTGTCAGGCACTGGGGAAAATATAAACTGTATTAGCCTCAAGGCATCAGCTTATCCTATGGAACCACTGCAAAATTATTCCAAAATCTGTATTAAAACCAGCAACAGAATAAAACCAACCTTTTACCTATCTTGTCCTTATTTAGTAACCTTTTTGGAATTTGTTGGTTGTAAATGTATATTGCTATGAGGAATTCAGTATTGTAAAAGGAGCATAATTATACTCAGGAAAATATGTCCCATTAACTCAGGGGGAAAAAAGACATTTAGAGAGCACCATAACAATGAAAATTTCAGACTACACATTTTAAAAGTGTTTGGTCTGTCATGAGCTCCTCAAGGGCAGTGACTTTGACTTTTCTCTGTGTGTTTCTCTTGCTCTGTGCAATGCCCGGGACATATTCAATGTTCAGTGAATGTTTATTTCATGAGCTCAAATGTTAGTTAAAAATATTTTCTGGGAACATTTTATTTTCATTGCGTCTCTGAGGCTATCTAGATGAATATTCAGTTTATTCATAGTATTGTACTGCAAAGGTCACATAACTGGGCAGTGGAGTAAATATGAATAGAGGAACTTGAAAATGAGTTGATTCATTTCACAAAGGTAAACACTAAATGCTGCATAACTGACTGCTTTTAATTGGCTTGTCAAAAAGATTTGACAAAGACCTCCAGTGGATTACTGTACAAACGCAGATGCAGATTACTTCTATTGAATCATTTATTGTCTTTCATAGCTTTTAATAGAATTGATCTAATCATGTTCATTCTATTCTCTTACCGATTTTATGCTCCTCTTCAGTTTACATTTGTAACTATAAGGTTTCGCAGAGATATGTTTGCCTTCTCCATGTTTGCTATACCTGCTCTCAGCTTTAATACATACTTTATATCTTCCTGATATTTTTATTTGGTTTGAGTATGATGTTTCTAGTACGGTCAATACTTTTAATTCTTCCCCTTGGCTTTTGATAAACAGTTTTTTATAGTGCTCATTTCCTTCTTCCACTTACTATTTTAACAAAATTAAAATATGGTCATTTTTTTTCAAAAAAGAAACTCAGGAAGATAATGCCTTTAGTGTAATACCCAATTTCCTTGATCTTCACTTCCTCATAAATCTTCTCCATCCTTCTCTTCCTCATTACGAAGAAGAATGAAATGTTCTGAAATTGGCAAGTTATCTACAAAATGAGATGATCTGATACAAATCAATTTTCATCTTCACAGTATTAAATGAATTAATTCACCAAAGTAACTTGCAAGATAATGAAAGCATAACGCAAGCAGAGAAATTGAATGACCTTCCACAAGCCTCAAATAGAATTAAATGTCAGTGTCCTGAAAAGGACTTCCCTCTGTTTATTTCTGGCAGCCATATTTTTTGGTCTAGCCACAGGATAATGGGGAGATGCTGGGTTCTTCTAATAACTGGGATTGTATTTATGATGAAAGTTGACTGTTTCTAGCAGGACCACATGCATTTTTATTTGAATTATTCCTGTCTCATGAACGCTTAAAATATTTTTTTTCTGAAAAAGAGCTATTTTACTAGATATTATCTTTCATTTGTCATATAAAAAATACATATTTAAGTCAAAGTTGGCAATAACATGTGTACAGGTATTTCATGATGTCACAAAAGTTAGAGGTATTTTTCTGATCAAAAGTTAGAAAGTACAAACTGTTAAAATGCTGACTAAATCAATTGCAAGTGTCCACATCAAGATGAAGAATCTTAGAAAATTCAAACTTTTTTTTCATTTAAGTTCATAGGGGAGAAATTCAAATCTTAGGAATCATAGCAAGAGGATGGAGACAGGATAGGAGCAGCAATATCAATAATAATCCTCTTCCTCATCATCATCATTTAGGTATTTTGTTTGATGAATAAAATAGAGCCAGATTATAACATCAAATTATTAATATTCCCCCAACATATTATAAATGATTGCACACTTTATAGTATGTGAATAGTTACTTATAACTCCATCAATCAATTTTAATCTGCATTGGAAATTTATATATTACCCTTCACTGATGCCTTATTGTCAAATAAGTAAAGAAGTGAGATTT
>NW_017732583.1:280175-283997 GCF_001890085.2 Hipposideros armiger | reverse complement strand
TTTGATAGGGATTGTGTTGAATCTATAGATAAGGTAATATGGACATTTTAACTATATTAATTCTTCCTATTTGTGACAACATGGATGGACCTAGAGTGCATTATGCTAAGTGAAATACATCAGTCTGAAAAAGACAAATACCATATGATCTCACTTATATGTGGAATCTAAAGAACAAAATAAACAAACAAAACAGAAACAGACTCATAGATACCGAGAACTGATGGTTACTAGATAGAATCGGAATTGGGGGCGGGGGCAAGATACGGAAGATGAAGGGATTAAGAAGTACAAATTGGTAGTTACAAAATAGTAATGGTGAAAGTACAGTATGGGGAATATAGTCAGTAATATTATAAAAACTATGTGTAGTATCAGATGGGTACTAGAATTATTGAGGGATCACTTCATAAAATATATAAATGTCTACTATGCTATACACCTAAAAATAATATAAAATAATATTGAATGTCAACTATAATTTTAAAAAAATAGTCACAGAGGTGTAAAATACACCATAGGAAATACAGTCAATAATATTGTAATAACTATGTACAGTGTCAAATGGATAATAGACTTATTGGGGTTATCACTTAGTGTAGTATATAAATTTCTAATCATTATGTTGTTTTGTACACCTGAAGCTAATAAAAATATTTTAAAAAGTAATAATTGAGTAGTATATAAAGTATGTTGGGTCCTCTTTAAAGGAGTTACCAATGGTCAAATATAGGACAAATTGGACAATAAAATAAGTAAAAATAGTAACAGATTACAGCCAATAAAATAAAGTATACATTCTTGCATGACTCTGTATTAATTTCAATAAAATTGAATACATAAAAAATGGGGGAGAATATATTCTTCCATATAGTGCATTCTAACTAATTAATATAGAATGTATGGTGGAAATATAAGCAGCTATTAGGCAAACTCCACAGCAATTGTGACAGGCGAAAAATATTTTGATGGATTCTAAAGTTAGTGAGCAAAAGTATGATGAGAAATACTAGGCTTGCTTACTCGCAAAGCATCTTCCTACAAGATAATCTTCAATTACAATGTGAAAAAAGAATGGCTCTGCATCAGCAATAGCAAGACATATGGACATCATGTGCTTCCTGCTATGACACGCTGAAAAGGACACAGCATCACATTTGTAGTTTTCTTGCCAGATACATATAAACTCAATCTAATAACAAGAAAACATCAGACAAACCCAGCTTGAGAGACAGACTACAACATAACTACCAATATTCTTCAAAAGTGTCAAGTCCCAAAAGACAAGAAAAAATGAGCAACTATCACAGATTGGTGGAGACAAAGGTGTCATGACAACTAAGTGCAATGTAGAATCCTAAATTGGACCTTGGACAAGAAAAAGAGCATTAATGGGATAACTGTTAAAGTTTGAATAATATCAGTAGATTAGTTACTACTGCTGTATCAGTGTAATTTCCTGGTTTTAATCCTTGCACCATGNACACACACACACACACACACACACACACACATAATATATAGAGAGAAAATCTACTATGTGATGATCACTGCTCAAACATATAAGGGATACAGAGAATTGCTGGGCATAGTTCTTGTTCTTTAATAATTAAAAAAAAGTAAATCAATAGCATATGCACTTAAGCAATAAGGAATAGTGTAGAAAATTACACCCATATATTAACTTAGCAAATATCTACTGATCACCTGCTCTTCCACACTGTATAAGAATCCAATGGTGAAGACTGCCCCTAAATTCACTACCCTCACAGTCTTTATATGACTTTGAAATATACAAATGAGTATAACGAACATGCCTGAATATTGTAACAATGGTCCAAGAAAGACACATAACTTGTCATTTCCATGGCTCAAGGCCTTGTACCCTCTCCTCTGCACTGACTTCCTTACTTAAAACTTGATGCCACTGCCACATTCTAAGAGCTAATGGCATTGAGTAAGAATATATTCTTCAGCCTGAGCTTGGACATTTGTATTAACTTTTTGGCAGATGAAGTAAAATTAATCACTCAGTGTCTTTCAATTCTGCAAATTCTGACACTTATATATCAGGATTACTTGCATATGTAAAAATGTGCATGCATTGTCAAGACATGCCTTAGAATATGAAAGGGTTTGAGAGGAAATGGCCATGTCAAGAAAAATTTGAAATAAATCCAGTAAATGTTAGCATTCTTTTTACTTCTAAAATTGTATCTTTTGTATGCAGGGCTGATTTTTGGAGATATGAGAATACATCTTGTATATCTCAGGGCTGAGAGCAAATAGAACTCTTCTTTACTAACCTCAATAATTTCAGGACCAGGTACCTAATCTGGATATTACAGTTTTGTGTGAAGGTGCCTTTTTTCTATCTCATGCAATAGGCATTTAGTCCTAATGCATGCTATTTGCAGACACTGCCTCACCATGAATAGCTGTTTCAATGAGGTCAGGACCCTCTGTGTTCAACTTGTAGTCAGTTCTAGCTGAATGGCATCTGCGCTTATATCCCGCTTCAGGGGAGAATATATTTATATATATAGCACACACAAAATCAACTGTTTTAAAAACGACATCTCCATACTACACATCATTATTTGTGTCAAAAAAGTTTTGGTCAGATTGAAACAAGGTAAATTGAAGATGACAAAATTTCCCATGTTTTCTGTCAACAATCAAACTGTGTTGTGCTCTGCTGTGTATCTGCTCACATCCATCCTACATATTTTATTTCTCATTTATTTCTAAATAACTAAGCCTACATTTAAATTTACAGATATACAGCATGGAGCCACAGGGCACATTTAAAATACAAGGAAGTAAATATACATTCTTACAAATACGCTATAAACATCACAATGAAGCTTGGTTTTCTTTGTATAGCAAGGGAAACAGGCACCTGAGTCTAAATAGACCAACTAAAGATTTACCCATATTGAAGTAAAATTGTGATTTCATGAAATACTCTGTGTTACAGAGGAGAGGAATAGCTGTGCAATATATGGAGAAAGATAGGGTTTAATAATCATATCAAACTTTTTATTTTACCACATAGTAAATGTGCCTATTGTTATATTTAGTATTACTGCTATCATAATTGTTTTAATTGCTAAGCTGATTCATTAAAATCCTTATGTAAGTTAATTATCTTTGAAGGAGTCATTAATATCTCTTGAATCTACTTCACACAATAATTGTAAAATGATATTTTCCTAAGTGAATCATAATTGAACAATCATCAAAACAAATATAATAGATCTTATTGCAAGGTAACATAGTAGTTGAACTCATACATGGCTGTAAATGTTCGACCTCAGGGTCTTTCTAGAATGAAGAGAATTTTAAAAGATCAATTTTCCCAGGTAAATTAATGGTACTCTATAGTAGAACAGTAGCAAGAAAACAGTAATACCAAACCTGTAGTGAAGAGTAAAATAGTTTGGCATGCAGTATATGTTCTTCTGTTGTTGTTGTTGTTTTAATTTTTATTATGATTCATTAAAATCACTGAAGAGTTTAATAATACCTCTAGCAGTTATTAATATCTCTTATAGTCCATTACATATAATAATTTTAAACAGTCTTGTCATGATTGAATAAACAAAAATAATATAACATTAATACTCATAAATGATAATAAATAATAACCCTCTGGATGTTTGTAGTAAAATGGGAAATTTACAAAAATTTCCCAGGTTAATTTATTGTAACATGAGCTGAAGTGTTCCAAAGCAATTTAAATTTGAAAAAACTTCTCCCATGGTTACTTCTTAATATATGTTGGCCTTTGACTGAATTTAAATGGAATGAGGAAAATGG
>NW_017732583.1:268074-276285 GCF_001890085.2 Hipposideros armiger | reverse complement strand
TTTGTTTGTTTAAATTGTTTAAAAATTGAATACATTAAAATAAATAATTGAAAAGAGAATCCCTTTGTTCTTGGATAACAAAGCACACTGCCCTAGCAGCTGTCATGAGAGTCCCTTCTCAGAAGTCATGCTTTGATTCCTGCAACAAGCATGGAGTCTCACCCTTCTGGACTCAGGAGATAAGATCTGGGGCCAAAGAAACATGTCTACCACAAAACTTCCAGCAAAATGCCACACTCTATTCAGTGTGACCTCTCTCTATGTTCTTGCAAAACTTCAGAAAACCTATAAAAATCAAGACATAATTGGTGGAATGAAATGTTTTGTGGAAAACCTGGGATGTAATAAATTTCAGCATTAAGATCTGATTGGGGCTGAGCTTGGCCTGTGGTAAAGAAGGACATAGATAGCAACTGTGGGTGGAAGCATTTTACAAACTGTAAAGTGCTATCCACCTGCTGGTGGTTATTCCTTTATCCTTATTATTATTTGTCACAATGAGCCTTCATGCTGTATTAAAAAATATTGTGGATGATACATTTTGAGAACAAGACAAAGACATTATTACTAAGAAGCTATTACAATTTAAGTAGGAATAGCCCAAGTTTCCAAACCAAAGTAGTTTCAGAAATAGAGAAGAGATAGACTTCAGGGACAGCGTATTTAGGAAATAGAATAGAAAGAAACTACTAACCTGGTTATTGAGTGAATTTGGTAAATGCAATGATAAGAAGGGCCTAGGAAGGTTTTTGGGCCACATATATTCAATATATTCTCAAATACAAAAATTGTGTATTTTGTTCACTAGAATATGCCCACTCATTAGCACAGTCAAACCTACAACCTAAGTGATCAATAAATACTTATGAAGGTAATAAATTAATATATCCTTAACTAAAGACATTAATGCAGGTAGAGGAAAAAAATTGAGGATGAACAAAAATGCCTGTGAATCTGGAACAAAGTTGCTCAGTAAACAATAAAAATCCAAGTATTGGAGGAGATATTTAAGCTCAAGTTGTTATAGATCCTTAGATGAAGTTCAGCTCTTTTTTATTTATAGTCTCTGTTTTTTTTCTTTTTTTTTCCTTTTTCATTATGTTTTCTTTCTATTTTAGTCTCTCCAATAAGAGCACTGTTCCACACTCATGATATGAGAAATAAGGATATTGAAGAGTCATATTATAGGATGATCTAACACCACATCTTCTCGCAATTCTATTTGTCACATTCTGTTACTTCTTGCTGGAATAGTCTCCCTACATTTATCTGCCTGCTTAATTTTAACTCATCCTTGAAGTAGCAAATAAGTGTCACATGAATGCAATTTTGAAACTTCTATTTGATGTCTATTATCTAACCTCAAGCTGTGCTAAGTGCTGAGTTATAGAGATAATGAGATATAATATTTGTGTTCAAGAAGCTTACCATGTAGTGAGGAAAACAATCTTAATATAAAGTACATGAAAAGAATTATGTTTGTTCATCGGCTTTTATAAGAGCCAAATGCCTGCTAACCACGCTTTGAACTGGGAGCTGAATGAGGTCAAGGAAATCTTCTAAAATAAAGTGACCCCATATTGAGTCTCAATTCTAAGTTCATACTTGAAGAGGAGGGTCAATCCAGAAAAAAGAGATTACAGGAGCAAATGCAAACAAGTGAAGGGTAACATTATGTGTGCAGGGTGGAGTGTGAAGCCTGGGGGTAGGCTATTGAACCTTACACAGGTTATTTCTCTGTATATTCACACGAGGGATGAGGAGGGGGATTGACATTAGCTGAGGCTGAAGAGGTAGGCATAGTCAAGTTCATAAGGGCTTTGGGTGGCAGGTCAGTTAGCCTGGGCCTTATCAGATAGATAATGAGAACACTTGTTTTTAAATCTTTCCTTCCCCCTCCAGTTTCACCAGATTGCAAGATCCATTTCCAAACCCTTATCTTTAACTATAATACCAGATACAGAGCACTGTTAGAATACTTACTTTTGTTTGTTTCTAGTTTTCCTTACCGTGTATGAATGTTTTGTCCTACTTATTTCAGTCTATTTTTAAAGTGCAATGCCTATACATATTGGACCTTCAATAAATGTTTCTTGAGTGTATTGATAAGTGTACCTCTGGAAAAACAAAGTTTCTTGGGTTAAATATCCATTTCACAATTCACGAATTGTTACACTTTTGAAGTCAAGACCTGTGATGTCTTTATTTTTGCACTGTTATTCAGTGAACATACACGCGCACTAACACACACACACACACACACACACACACACACACACACACCCCTTAATATATCATTTTGGGGTAAAAAAAAAAAGAGAAGCTGAACTGATGCAATAGCTCCTAGTTTTCAGCTTTCTCTGTTAATGTTTTTATATACTCTTTCAAGACCTTCACCATACTCTAAGGAAATTAAGGTAAAATAAATTACCACTATCACTTGCTTGAGTAGTTTTGATATCATTTGATGGCCCATCTGCACAGATTTCTGTTACAGAATCTATTGACCTAATAAAGACATTAGATTAACCTTCAGGTAGACTTCATAGAAAGAACTATTAAGCATGCATTGGTGGTTAAAACAGGTATACAGCAAAGTTTATAAACCAGAACAAATGAGAACCACCTGACTTATTACAAATAACTGTTACCATCCCATCAAGATAGCAAACACTTAAGCGATTATATCCTGTATTTAAAAATAACTTCATTCAAAGGTTTTGCAGTGCATTACACAAGCAACAGCCCTGTCAAACTATCTGAAAGTTCCTGGAAAGTGTTAATTGACAGGAATCTATGAAATCTAGAGCCGTCTTGAATATTGCACTGATTAGTTCTTGATCTAGCATTCTATGAATTAGAGCAGAGCAAAATGTCAAATTATCTTAAGAAACATTATGTCTGGTAGAGGAGGTCACTATGGATATTAAAATATTTTTTAAAAAATACTTTGTGAAATTATATACTCCCTAAGCCTGCATTTTATAAAAGTCACACCAAAAGGGATGTAGTAGAAAAAAGCTGAGATTTTGGGGGAGGGTAGTCCTTAGTTTGAATCTCCATAAATCCACTTATTAATTGGATAACCTTGGGGAAACAACTCCTTTATACCTTCTCTCTTTTTTAAAGTGGGTTGACACTTCCTACCTTCCAGTGCTTTTGTGGGGATTAAAACAGTAAATAAAAATTATGAGAGAGACAAAAATAGGTATGATGTCAAGCAGTGTGCACTTAACCAATGGAAGCTTAATTATTATTGACAAATATATGAAATGAGTGACTTGATTCTCTTAGACACTATTGATTTTTTGAGTAGGGGCTATTAACATATAACATAAATGGAGGTCCTGGTCCTTGATACAACAGGGGTAATCTTTGAGAAAGTCATTTAGTTTTTCATAACTTTGGTTTCTATGTGAAATATTGCAAAAAGAAAAATATGGTTTTATCAAAATCATTTACTATGTCTTTAGTGATTTTGTTGTTTAACAGCTTAATAATAATGGCAAACTAGCCCTGGTACTTATTAGGTATTAGGTACTCACTATTCTAAGTACTTTACATATAATTAATAAATTTAACCCTGAAAAAGCCTCTATGAAAGAGAAGTGTTATTATTTCTATTTGGGATTTGGGGAAATTGAGCCATAAAGCTAAGGAACTGGTCAAGGCCATACAACTAGTAAGTGGAGGAGCCAAAATTTATCAGCAATTCCAAAGTTGATACTTCAAGGGCTTTGTTTATATAAGTAATTTTACAGTTAATGTATGTGTGTTTTTACTTTTTTTCAACATAAACCCCACAACTGTGAATTATAATTTCTGTCAATAGAGTCATGTTTAAAATTTTTATATACATTACATTCATTCTAAGAGAATTATTAGGGTAATTTCTGTATTTCTGTGATTCATTCAATTTATTTGCAAAAATACTAAATGAGATAACCTCAGGTTGGATCTCAACATGAATGCATCATCTCATATCTCGTATACACTTTTAAATTTGATTTCTAATGTAATTTATAAATATTTCAGGAAATGGATTTTTAATTGGGAACTCTCATTGTTTTGTGGAAGGTCATTTATGGAACAAATATATTACAGAGAACATTCTAGACTAGGAAAATTAGTGTTTTTATTATTATGTGTGAACTTTATTTTGTTTATAGTCTCCTTATAAATTTGCCTGTTTGAGAGAATACTTTCATCCCCTTAATATCTTTGATTATACATAGCACAGTATCTGTGATGATCTTTTTGGTCCTTGGCCCTGTACATTTTTTTATTAAAATTTATTGGGGTGACAATGGTTAGTAAAATTACATAGGTTTCAAGTGTACAAATCTGTAAATATCATCTATATATCACATTGTGTGTTCACCACCCAAGGTCAGTTCTCCTTCCATCACCATGTATTTGACCCCCTTTAACCTCTTCTACCATCCCCTCCTCCCCCACCCACTGGTAACCACTGAACTGTTGTCTGTGACTATGAGTTTTTGTTTATTTCTTTGTCTTGTTCCTTTGTTGCCTTCAGTTTTGTATCCCACATATGAGTGAAATCATATGGTTCTCAACTTTCTCTTTCTGACTTATTTCACTTAGCCTAATAATCTGAAGATCAATCCATGTTGTCACAAATGACACTATTTCATCGTATGGCAGAGTAGTACCCCATTGTGTATATGTACCACATCTTCTTTATGCAGTCATCTATTGAAAGACACTGGTTGTTTCCATGTCTTGGCCACCGTAAATAAAGTTGCAATTAAAATTATTTTTTAATGTAATAGTTAAACATCTAACTCCAGATGTCTTATGTGTGAAAGTAAATTGTTTAGTAATTTATAAACCATAGAACAATATGAACTCATTTTGGCAATTTACTTTGTTAAAAATTGTTTACCACCTTAGTGAACAAAATTGCAAATGAATTATTCAATATTCATGATGAGACTCAAATAAAATGTATTTAATACTAAATTAAATTATAAAATACTTCTGTTTTAAAAGGCAGCAAATCTTTTGAATAAATATATGGCAATAAGTGCTAAAATTTAATAAACCACCATATTTTTATCTGTCCAACATCGTCTATATGAGTAAACTTTAGAATGTGCAACTTCTCCTCTAATTACTTTTGGCTTTAATCACTTTAAACAAATACACAGATGGCTTTGAAATATAGGCTGTTAACATGTACTGGCAAAATGAAGTGTTCAATCCACAGACTTACTGACTCAGGACCAGGGCAAATGAGCCACTATTTGAGAAGATCTAGATTTGGTCAGATTTCCAATAGGTATAAGATGCACCCTAGACATGTGCTCTCCAAGGCTTCAGCCTTTCCTTAACCTTTGCTATTCTACCTCTATTTTTTCTATGCCCTGTTCCCAGAGGTGGGTTGTAAGTTTGTTGAAGCCCTGTTTACTTTGCCATTGAACTTCTAGGACACTAGACCACTGTTATGAACTATCTCTACAATCAACCCAATGGAATAAGGTCCTCATCTAAACAAAGTCATGACATGAAATGAATGCAATGCCATCTACCTGAATTCTCTTGTCACTTACACCTAGAATATTCTGCATTCATGTTTCACTGATTGATTAGATTCCCTTAAACCCTGGCGTGCACTATATTAAACTGTGTCTCTGGCCTCCCCAGATCTTCACTCCTACCCAAATCCTTATTCAATGGGTCAGAATCTCAGTATGCCACAAATCCAGATCAGAATTGGCTATGGTAGGATACAGAGCTTCAATCATTCTTACAAATTATGAATATTAGTCTGGCCATTAAAATATATGTACATAATTTGAATTTGGGGAAAAAAACCCCTGTAAATCTATACTTTCACATTTGTACATAGATAATTATAGTTTTTCTTATAATTTCAACAATATTTTGATAACTTTTAAAAATGTTATCCTTTCTACATGTTTTTGCATAATACTTTAAAAATACACTTAATTTTAAATAAATGCTGTTTTAGTGAAATGAATATACATATTTTAAGACATCACAGATTAGTCAGCTTGGGCTTGTTGAAAACATGTATCTTAGAAAAATTACTAAGAAATTGAATGAAAGGTTTTATATAATAAACCCCTAGGCTTCAGAAGTGGAATAAAAATAGGCACCTGTGAGAATAAGAGAATACTGCAAGAATCGTTCATTCTAAGAAAGAAAAAATGTATGTTATTATTAATGGAAAAATCACATGAATGTTTTAAGAGGATGGCCATGTAGTTATATTTGCCTAAGAATGAAACCGCCCTATTTATGTATTATTTATCTTTTATTTAATTTCTATTCCTATCATAGTGTAACAAGTATTGATTTTAAACATATGGTGATCTATTTTAATATGTAATAATCTGTCACTTAACTTTGCCTTTTATCTTACTGTATACATGATCTTACTTTATTTAAGATCTTTACCTCAGAAAAGACCGTTTCACTTAAATTCCAAAAGGAAAAGGAGTCTGTGTTTTGGAATTTCAGATCTGCAGTACTATTAAAGCACATAGAAAATTAAAAATGAGAAATTTGCCTGGATGTATAACTTTTCCATTCTGCATTCAGCTGAAATGAAGGCCATGTCAGGGGTAGAACATATTCTACTTGCAGTGATGAATAACTGTTGCTAACAGCTGCTACAGAGGCAGAGCCATTAGAGAGATGGATGAATGTATCAGTAAGTAGGGGCACACGTATCTGCTGATGGGAAGGTCACAAAGCAAACATTAACAATTAAGAACATTAATACATTCTCCCACACCAAAGCTTTCTCAATAGTGACTTTTGACAGGTGCAATCTGGCTCCCATATGTCTCCTGCTAAACCTCAGGGACAGTTTTTAGTTCAGTACACAAACATGTGGGCAGATTTGCCTTTCAAGATGATAGAAACAACGAAGACAAAGTGTTCAGTGTTTTTGTGTTTTGTATACCTTGGTACTAGTTTCTTCCCTGGGTAGACAAATGAGAGGACTGATCTTTGAAGTACTGTGTCACATAGCATGTGTAAAAGTGTCACACTTTATTTTTTTTCAGTAATTATGTGTGTTGCTACCTAATGGCATTATAGATGATAGATGCTAGATAGATGCTAGATAGATAGATAGATAGATAGATAGATAGATAGATAGATAGATAGATAGATGATAGATAGATAGATGATACAGTGTTTTCAGATTTTTTTTTGGAAGTGGCCATAGTGATTATTAAATAGGGAAGCCTTTCTTACACTTTTGGGTCAAGGAGAAAAATAAATGGAAAACAGGATGAATACATTTCAATCAGTTTCCCAGCTGGCAATCGCTTGTCTTATTGTTTTATTTAGGGCCTCTGAACAACCGTTAGACTCGGAGTTAATACAGACTGGAAGACAAATGGCACATAGGCAATAAGTATGAAAAAAAAAACGTTATTACTTACGTTGTAAACACAAAGGATTCTCCAAAGAGAAGGGTTCACGTTGGAGTGAAACAAGAGAGATGGAAGTAGGTGACTTTATTTCTATTTCAGCTAGAAAGTGGGGCTGGTTTTCTGTCAGGCTTGCTCAGATGTGGGGTGAACGGTGAAGGGGCAAGCATGGTGCTTGAAAGCTGTTAATAGTAAAAAATATTGTTTTTCTCTTTATTACATTTATTTTAATATCAGAAGTAATTAGTGGATTATCAACATCCTAAGTGATGAGATAAATAGCTATTGTGGATATTTCTTCTACTACACAACTTCAGTTTCTTAATTAGAATAATTATCATTGCTTGTTCACAGCATTTGTAAGAGATTTTGCCAATGTTACCTTATTTCACCATCACTAAATCTGAGGAAGACTTAGAACCAAAATTATTTTTTTGTTAATTAATATTTCCTTCCTCAAGTTAGTCTGATATCACTGAATAACTTACAGTTTAAAAAGTAGATCTTAGCATCCTTTTGAACAAGAATTTATTTTACCAGAACTCTGCTGTTCTTGAATTGTCAATTGAAATTTTTTGCATTCATAGAAAGTAGGGTCAGTCCTTACAAAAAACACTGTTCACAGCAAATAGTAGAGGTATTTTGATGAAATACATGCAAAATATGCAAAACATAGTAATAATTGAAAAAACTAGGTATGTTAGCATGTTTAATATAGGGCGAGGGGCATGCAGAGAAAATAAATGCTATGGTGTGTCAGAAACCATGTGAGATGTTTCAT
>NW_017732583.1:266636-268029 GCF_001890085.2 Hipposideros armiger | reverse complement strand
AGATGAAGAGAGATGGAGAAATGTTCTCAAGGTTGCTTATCTACAAAGTTAAAACTAGGATCCACACAGCTTCAAAGAGCCATTTATATTTTATTATGTTTGTTATGCCAGACTGTATTAACATGCAATCTGTGAAATGTGATGTTTTAATAACAGGCATAGGACAATTACATGTGTAATTTTATACACATGTATGCACACACACACATACACAATTTTGTTTTATCACTATTCCAGGTCCTATGTAGTCTGTTTTAATTTCAGCTTAATTTGAAGTATCTGAAATTCCATAGCAGGATTGACATAACTCTCTAACTATTTTTAATATGCTCCAGGCTAGTGTCATAATTCTTACAGAACATCATGTTCTCTGTATATTTTTCAACCTTATATTATTCTAGGTGATTATCACAAACTCACTCAAATTATCATACTCAATTTTTTTCTTCCTTTCACCAGAATATTATATGAAATCCCATTAACAATACTGTCACTGACTAGTTCTTAAATTCTATGAAATTCACCAATTCATCTGATATTTCTTATTTATATTAATGTTGAGCACATGTTGTATTAATTTCCTATCATTATTATAACAAATTACCACCAATTTAGTGATTTAAAACAACACAATTTATTATCTCACATTTCTTCAGGTTAGAAGCCTGAAATACGTGGGCTAAAATCAAGATGTCCACATGACTGTATTCCTTCTGGAATCTCTAGCTTTGTGTTTTTGTGTAGCTTGGTGTGGTATTCTTCGCCTTTTTCGGCATCTAGAGGCCACTTCCATTCCTTACTCGACGCCCTGTTTCTCTGTCTTCAAAACCCACAGTCATATCGCTCCTACTTCTGCTTTCCTCCTCACATCCCTTTCCAGACTCTGACTCCCCTCCTTTCTTCTTTCATGTATAAGAGCCGCTGTGATTCCATTGTACACATGCAGCTCATTCAGGGCAATCTCACCGTCTCAAAACCCGTAACGTAATCATATCTGCAAAGTCCCTTTTGTCAATGTAAGACAATATGGTCACTGGCTCTGGAAATTAGGATGTGGACACCTGGGGGAGATGGTATTTTTCTTCTCGCCATGCAAGTTATGTATTTAGCATATTTTTGATATATTAACTTAAATACATAAAATCTAAGTATTGCCCATGTTGCTGATGTCTTTGGCCAATCCATTCTATGATATTAAAGTAATATTTCAAGTTTTACTGTCCAATGTAAGATGGGTGAGTTTGTGGAAAGTGTGCTGGACTGGAGGGTGAGAATACTGAGGCTGATAATCAAGAGCTCTTGTCTAGATTAGTGAATTTCAGGGAGTTTTAGTTTACCCATAGATTAAACTAGATCTGTAATCCTTTCAAGGTAATGACATATTATATATATA
>NW_017732583.1:261802-263556 GCF_001890085.2 Hipposideros armiger | reverse complement strand
TTTATTCCTTTGTTTCCCTTGCCGGGGAGATATATCAAAAATAAAAAATAAAAAGATTATCAAGATGATGTCGAAGAGTTTACTGCCAATGTTTTCTTCTAGAAGTTTTTGTGGTTCCAGGTCTTACAGTTGAGTCTTTAATCCATTGAGTTTATTCTTCTAAATGGTATAAGAAACTGGTCTAGTTTAGCTTTATCCATGTGTCTGTCCAATTTTACCAACATCATTTGTTGCTGAGACTGTCTTTATCCCATTGTACATTCTTGCCTCCTTTGTCATAGATGAATTGACCATATAAGGGGGTTTATTTTTGGGCTCTCCAACATCTTTTTCTGTCTTCCTATCACTTTCTTAACCTAATTTTACTCTGGACTCTTTTTTTCTTACTTGTTTTTTTCCTAGTTTGAAAGTTAAGATGAAATTTACATACAATATAATTTTCAAATTGAAGTGTACTATTTGAATTTGATGAGGTTAATAAATGCATACCTTTGTGCAAATTCTAGCACAATAATAATAATAATAGAACATTTCTCCAAAATTTTTCTTCTGTCCCTCTGCAGTTTCCTTTCCTGAATCACAGACCCTGGCAACCATCAATCTGCTTCTTGTCATATAGTTTTACATTTATTAGAATGTTACCCAAATGGAATCACACTGTATATGGACTCCTGTGTCTGACTTGTGTGTCTCAGTAGTTAATTCTTTTGCATTGCTGAGGTGTATTTCATCATATGGGAAAACCATAATTTGGTAATTCATTCTTCAGTTGATGGGCACTTGGGTTGTTTCCAGTTTGGCAATGCTATGAGTAAAGATTTTTCTGAACATCCTCATTCAATTCTTTATGTAGACATATATTTTTTAAATTTCTTTTTGGTATATACATAAAAGTGAGATAGCTGGTACCCATGGTAAGTGTATGATTACCTTATAAGAAACTGCAAAATTGTTTGTCAGTTTTTGCTTCACATATATTAATCCCTTTTATTAATGAAATGTATATTTATAACTGTAATATATATTGCTTGCTACATTGAGTCATTATCATTATGATGTTACTCTAACAATAATTCTTAATTTAAACTTATTTTCCCTGACATTTTTGGGACTCAAGTTGTCTTATGATTATTCTCTGTATAGCCTCCTTTTTCTTACTGATAATAGTCTCTTGCTATTATTCTATTTGTGCCTTTGTATTTAAAGTTCATCTTAGGCAGCACATAGTTGAGTCTTGGTTTTTATCCAGTCTGACAATCTCTGCCTATTGATTGGAAGCATCAATAGCATTTAGTGTAATTATTGATAGCATTGTGTTTACTCTACCAATTTGCTATTTTTATTTGTCTCAACTGTTTCCTTTCCTCCATTCTTCCTTTCTTGTCTTATTTGTATTAATCATTTTTAGTATTTATTTTTTTCATTTACCTGTGGGGTTCTAGCTATTTTTCTTTCCATTAGTTTACCTATACTAATTTACTTAGTGTTAATATTAACTTACTTAAGGTAAAATATAGGAATGTTAAAACAGTATATTTCTATTAACAATGACTCCCTTCCTTGGGCAGAAATAGGGTTTACCATCTCTGTGATTTCTTTGCTGCAGGAATACTCATAATTTCCAACTACTCAATGACTTTCAGATCCATACTAAATGTGTTTGTTAGTTCTAACTGTTTTCTTAGGGAGTCTTTAGGGTTTTCTATATCTAATATTAAGTCATCTACAAATAAATACAGTTTTACTTTGTCCTT
>NW_017732583.1:248930-259997 GCF_001890085.2 Hipposideros armiger | reverse complement strand
CAGAGAGTGTGGAATACACATCAAACCAAGAGCAAGTGAAGAAGCTGTGGCAGGCCCCTCAACAGGAAAGAGGTGTTTAAGCTTAGTATGAGCCTGAGGGTCAGCATATCAGTCATGAGGAAAATCGTCCAGCAAAGAAGTAAAGGATATTGGACACTTCTGATCATTTCAGTTTGTGAAATACAAATGTTCTACATTACTTTTTTTTTTTTTTAGGAATAAACTATCTTGAACATAAAACTAAAACATAGAAACCCATTTTATTGAGTTCATTATCATATTTGCTCTATCATTTAATGTATCTTCATGATGATATGTTTTATTCTAATTATCATGCTCTCTAACCCAGTGCTAAAGTTTATGCTTAATTATACCAACATCTTCTGATGAGCCTTTTTTTTTCTACCTCAAAGTCAATAACCCCCACTTAGAGCTGCTTGTTAAATTCTCTTTTATATAGGATGCACATTAAATATTGTGCAAGGATATTGACCAATTAATGGCTTATTTTTAATTACCTATATTGACTTTCTTTATAAACTCAGTGTTATTCAGGAGGAAGAGATGAAGAGTTAATTTGAAGAAGTGACAAAAACCACAGTAAATTTTACAGAGACCTAGCTTTGAACTCAAGGAAAAACTTAAATACTGAAAAAAACCCAGACAAACAAAAAGATCAATATATCCATAGAAAAGAAAGTGAAATTAGAGGATTCGAGGCTAAATATAAATGTTAGTAAAATATACAAAGAGAAAAGTTATTACTTCTTTACTTTTGTTTTCCTTTTCCTATTGATTGATTGGTCGATTGGAGACTAGAAATGCATTTTTAACTTTTTTTGTTTTTTTTCTTTATGTTGTACACTTTATTGAACTGGTCTCAAGTTAGCGTACAGGTAAACCCTGGCTGCCTCCATGCCTCAACCCACTCCCAGGGAGACCAAAAGCATTCATGTATCTCAAATTGGGGGAAACAAGAGGGCATGGTGGCTGGTCATTACAAAAAAAAAAAAAAAAAAAAAGGATTAAGGCAAAGATTTAAAAATATTTGGATTACATCATTTACACAAAAGCAATTTTATAATCACTCTCCAGTGTGGACTCAGGCTAGGACTGGCCTTTGTTAGGGAGAAATGGGTTGACTTTTGGGCAGGCAAGGGACTTCCTGTAACAATGTATCTCACGATATTTGGAATGACAATTAAAAAAAAAAGAAGAAAGAAAAGAACAATGTATAATCAAAGTCCTCAGCCACATCGTAGATCTTTGGGGATGCTCTCTCCAATGACTGCTGTCATCTTTATCTTTCCAGTTTTTAAATCCTGAGGCAAGCACCAAAACAAACGAACAAACAACAAACCAAATTAAAGTCATGCCAATGTCATCTCGTTTTCTGCCTAAGTTATGTTTTGTCAAGAAAGGGTGTAACCAATTAAGTAATGGTCCACCCAGAAGCCTTTGTGGTACATGATTGAGGGGCGGGACTCCTGCTTGCTGATCGACATCTGCCAGAAGGTGGACTGTGAGGCTACAACAGACTGCAGATCCACACAGAGTACTCAGGAGCTCTAGCGCTCACGAGTCAATGATCTTGATCTTCATGGTGCTGGGAGCCAGGTGGTTATCTTCTGCATCCTGTTAGAAATGCTTGGGTCCATGGTGGTCCCACCAGACAGCACTGTGTTGGCATAGTGGTCCTTGCGGATGGCAACATCACACTTCATGATGGAGTTTAAGGTACTTTCACGTAGTCACAGGAGTCCAAGCCCAGGAAGGAAGACTGAAAGAGTGCCTAGGTCAATAGACACACTCATTGCAAGTGGTGATGACCAGACCATCAGGCAGCTCACAGCTCTTCTCCAGGGAAGAGCTGGAGGCCACAGTGGCCATCTGCTCGAAGTCCAGGGTGATGCAGCACAGCTTCTCCTTGATGTCACCCACGCTTTCCTGCTCAGCGTGGTGGTGAAGATTGTAGCCGCATTCTGTGAGGATCTTCATGATGTAACCCGTCAGGTCCCAGCCAGGCAGGTCCAGGTATAGGATGGTGTGGGGGAGGGCATACCCTCCTCTGTGGACACAGTGTTGAGTGACCCCATCACCAGAGTCCATCATGATGCCGGTGTCACGGCCAGAGGCATATAGAGACAGCACGGCCTGGACGGCCACATACAATCGCTGAGATGTTGAAGTTCTCAAACATGATCTGGGCCACCTTCTCATGGCTGGCCTTGGGGTTCAGAGGGGCCTAGGTCAGCAGCATTGGGTTCTCCTTGGAAGCCATAGGCGGCTCACTGTAGAGGGGGTGGTGCCAGCTCTTTTTCATGTCCGTCCCAGTTGGTGACGATGCCGTGTTTGATGGGGTACTTCAAGTTCAGAATGCTCCTCTTGCTCTGAGCCTCATTGCCCACATTGGAGTCCTCTGACTCATGCCCACTGTCACACCCTGGTGCTGGGGGCACTGCATATTGGAGGAAAAGATGATCGGGAGGGCACTGTGGCCGGCAAAACTGTCCTTGTACATGTTGGAGCCATGGTCTACTACGAGGGCAGTGATATCATCATCCATGGGGAGCTGGAGGCAGTGTAGATAGGTGGCAGTGGTGGAGCAACAAAGGCGAGAGGCCAGTGTTGGCGGGCAGATGTGGTCTCGGCAGTGCATTAACTCTTAACAGAAGAAACTGCATTCTGTTTAAGGCCATTGTATTAATAATAACCATGTTTCTAGTTTCTGTATTTGATGACTTGGCTGCCATCCATACACCCTACTCCAGTCCTCACCCTCGTTTATCACCTTAGGTGTGCCATTCCCCTTCAGAAGGGCATGCAATTCATATTATACAATCCAATCATATTAAACATAACTTCACTTCTTGCCTACACTACAAGGAGCTTTTTCTTTCCCCCTTTCCTGCCATAACCACAAGAAAGGGCCCCGCCTGCAGTTCTCCCTTCGCCTCTGCCTGCCACCTTGCCTCAGTGCCGCCCTGTCTGGCCCGTGGGCTGTGCTGTACCTCTTGTTTCGAGGGTCCTGTGAATATAATCAAGTGCCTCCTTCACGATAGTCATTTCCCCTCTGCATGTCTTAAAATTCATAATGAAAACAAATCCTAGGTACCTCTAAAATTATAATGGTATAGGTAGGTACAGGTTATATTATTATTGTACATAGCATTATATAAAGTACCATGTATATCATGCAGTTTGCACATACTATATGCTTATGAAAAAGTTTACATCCCATAATGAACACAAAGGGGTAGGTTTAAATTTATGTTTTATTTTATATGTTAAAATGGGTGGGAGGAGATAACAGACAGCTATCCAAAATTTTAACTGTCTCCCCAGTCCTCTCTTCCTTTACTTAAGTTGATATCCTTTCTTAAATTTCTCCAGGAAATACCTAGTTTGTCTGGCAAAAATTACTTTAAATTCTCTAAATATCTACTTGTACACCCATCCATACCTTTTACATTAATGTTAGGTGCACCTAGACACAGAGTTCCTCATGGTGCCCAAGACTAAATACTCTACTCTTTCATAATGCTTGACTGTTAGGTAATTCTTTCTCCTTTAGCTTTAAATATCTCCCTGCATGTGTGTACTTATTTTTAAAAAGTAGATTAAACTTTACATATATGCAAATTATGTCAAATATATCACACTTTAAAAAGTATATATTTGGTGAATACAAAATAATTTTTCATAATAGTTCATTTTTAATTTCACTGTTAAGGAATATGAGCATATTTATGTATATTACTAGATTGTAACTGTTTCATCATTTATGAAATGTTTATTTTTGTTTGTTTTTTACTCATTATTTTTGTTTGTTTTTGTTTTTCTGTCCTTTGGTCCCTTGACATGTGGGTCATCATTATATATTTTTGGATACTTCTCCTTTTTTAGTTAAAATACATTGCAAATAATTTTCCCTGGTTTATAGCTTGTTTCCCACACTTGTTGATCAGTTCTTAATTTGCAGAATGAACACAAATCTTTTTACTGTTTGGCACTTTTTGTATTTTATCTAAGAAATTTTCCATACTTTAAGTTCATAAATATATTTATTCTGAGTTCATCAAGTGTTCTTTTTATTCCCATTAAAGACAGAAATCCACTTATGTTTGATTTTTGGTACGGTTTCAGAAAACCATTTTTGTGATTTTTCCATTACAAACAATCAATTACATTCCCACCCTTTAGAGATTAAGTCATTCTTACAACACTAATCTTCATCAACACTTTTGTCATAAAAGTTTTCATATATGCATGAGTCTGTGCCTGGGCTCTAGTCTGCTCCACTGATTTATATGTCAGCTCCTTCACCAATATTTCACTTTCTTAGCTATAGAATTATAAACTCTTGATGTATTATGGACATGTTCACTCTTCCTTTTTCAACTTAGCAGAAGTGTTAGAATATTTTTAGCCCACTGCTTTTTCATATATATATATATATATATATATATATATATATATATAAAATATTCAGCTCTTGAAGATTTAAGATTTTTAAATCTCTTAAGTTTTCCTACCCACGGACTCCTTAAAAGGTTGCTATTTTTACTAAGGCCATTTATATGTTTTATAAATTTTTCCATAAAGGGCTATTATGTATTTGTTAGAGTAAATTTAATGCATCTTAAATTTTGATGCTGCCATAACATAATTTTTAACACTAATGTCCTAAATATTTTGGATTTATTACATATTAGATTAATGTGACAGTCTCAATAAACCCTCTTGTTGATTCTAATATTTTTCCTAAATATATTACTATGTTTTTACAGAGATAATTTTATCATCTTTGTATAAAGACATTTATTATAACTTAATTTTTCTTCTTATTTGATGAATAAGATGTCTTGTGAAATGTAGGAGGTGGAAACATCCTTGTCTCATTCCTGATTTTAGAGTTAATGCTTTTACTTTTAAAATTTATGTTTTATATTTGGCATAATTTTTTAAAGATTTATCTTTTATCAGATTATGAAAAATTAAGCTACGAAGTTTGAACTTTTTCAAACATTTTTATTGGGCTGCTTTTGTTTGTCAAATAATGCATGAAATTACATAAATAAATTTTCTAATATTGAAGTAATCTATTTCAGTGCTAAAACCAATTTGTCATAATGTGTCGCTTTGTATATATGTCTTCATTGAGCTTGATATAGTATGTTAATGATTTTTGTGTACCATTTTTACTAGTTAGAAAAGTTTGCAAAATTCTTTGAGTTTTTTTGCTGTACATGATGCTTGTAATAGTCATTCAATTTTGATCAATAGTTTGTTTGTTTACATAACTGCATGATATTACACTTATAAATACATAATATAGAAACTCAAGGAACTCAGACTAACCAAAACAAACTTAAAACAGTGTTGATAAATAAGAACAAAGTTGAAGGACTTGTACTTCCTGATTTCAAAACTGACACCAAAACTCAGTAATCAAAATAGTGGGGTACTGCCATAACGATGAAGCTATAACCCAATGGAATTGAATTGAAAGTTCATAAATAAACCCAGACAGTTATTGCTAATTGATTTTCAAGAAGAGTGTCAAGATCATTCAATGAGGAAAGAATAGCCTTTTCAAGAAATCATAAAGAAACAATTGGATATCCACACGCAAAGGAATGAAATCGGAACTCTGTCTCACACTCTATGCTAAAATAACTCAAAGTGGATCAATATCCTAACTATAAAAGCTAACACTGTAAAATCTTAGAAGAAAATAGAGGAATAAATCTTGTAAATGACAGGACATTCTTAAATATGACTTGAAAGCACAAGCAACAAAAGAAAAAATAGATAATTTAATAAGAAAAATTATAAAAATAAATAAATTGTATCAAAATTAAAACTTTTGTGTATCAAAGGCCATTATCAAGAAAGTAACATGATAACCCACAAAATAGGGAAAGTATTTTACAAATTATATAACATATTTGATATCAGGTATCATGTATCTGATAAGGGATATCCAGAATATAAAAAGAACTCCCACTACTCAATAACAACAACAACAACAAAAGGTATATATATATATATATATATATATATATATATATATATCATAAATGGACAAAGGACTTGAACAGACTTCCCAAAATCAGATATATAAACAGTCAACATTCATATAAAAATATATTCATCATTGTTAGTTATTAGGGAAATGCAAATCACAACCACAATGAGGTACCATTTCACACCCATTTGAATGACAGCAATCAAAAACTTGAAAAATAATGAGTGCTAACAAGGATCGGGGGAAATTGCAACCCTCATATGTTGCTGGTGGGAATATAAAATCACGCAGCTACTGTGGAAAATAGTTTGGTGGTTTCTCAAAACTTTAAAATTTCCATATGACCTAACAATTCCACTCCTAGGTATATATTGAATAGGAATTCAAGTTCTGTGATTACAGGTACACAGCTGAACACGGTACAAAATTGAACACAGGTACACAAACAAATATTGTACGTGTATCAATGTTCATAGAAACATTATTCACAATAACCATAAGGTGGAAACAAACCACATTTCCAACAATGGAAAAATGAAGTAACAAAATGTGACATGTATGAGTACATAACAATGGAAGAGTATTCAGTCATAGAAAGCAAGACATATTGACACATGCTACAATGTGGATGGATATGAATACATGCTAAGTGTAAGAGGATGGACATAAAAGTTCACACATTGTGTGATTCCAGTTACATTAAATTTCCAGAAGAGGTAAATTAATAGATACAAAAAGCAGGTTGGTGGTTACTAGGTAATAGGGTAAGGTAGGAATGTGTGGGTGACTTTAATGGTATGCAGTTTTCTTTGGGGGTGGTGAGAATGCTTTGGAACTTGATATAAATGGTGGTTGTACAACATTGTGAATGTACCACAGAATTGTTCATTTTAAAATGGTTAATTTTATGTTATGACATTTCAGTTTTGTAGAAATAAATTCCAAACCCAGTGGATTTTCAAGTTAGTCATTTTTTTCTTTCCACATAGTTATTTTCCCCTTCCACTCATGGCTAAGAACAGGACACAGAAATTTCCTTAACATCTCCCTTAGGATGGTAATTTGTTTTCACTTCCCTAGAGCTCTCATAGTTGGTCCTGCTTTACGGTGATTCCAGGTTTATATTGATGTCTCTATTTGGACAGGCCTTTAGGTGTGTGCTTTTTCCTCTGCATGGAGCCTGTGACAACCTGAACTGTAGAAAACCAAGCACTATACTTTCCCCTGGCAAAGTGCCAACATAAGGATTCATCCTTTTAGGTTTTGACGTTTGAAATTTTCTCTAACTCTTTTAACACCTCGACTCTGATATATCTTATGTATTTTAGATAGCATTTTAGGTGTTTTGTAGCAAGGTTTTTTGTTTGTTTGTTTGTTTTTTATTGTTGTCCTTTTCAGTCTCCGTAGGCTACTAGATTGCCAAAAATTAATGGTTATACTGCTTTGGCATTTACTTATTTTTCAACTGTTGGTGCTGAAAATGGCTATTTTCAGGATTGTAATGGTTTTTATTGCAAAGTGTGGTTTTATATTATAATATCCAGTGGACAGTTTTCTCCCCTGTCCATTTTACATCTTATTCTCATATCTGAAAATTTGCATACTCTTTCTTTATCATCAAGAATTGTACTCTCTCCTAATTTTCCTTCTATTTGCTGAGCACTGATGTTTTCCTTATACCTGTGCTTCTTTTATGTATACCATTGATCCTCCACTTTGGCTTACATCATAGGCATTTGGGAACATTTGAATAATATAGTTGTGAATACTTACTATAGGCTTGCTACAGCAGGATATATGGTGCTATATCTGTGCATCTTTATTTATATTTTTAATCTCTGAGTTACTTTTGATAAGCAGATCCACTATACCATATATCTTTTCATTTTGATGATATTTATTCCTGGGTAATATTTAAGTCTGTATATACTTTAAATTCAATAAGTATAACACTAAACTAAAAAACTTTTAACATCAACTATTGCTCTTTCTGTATTATCTGCCTCGTTAATAGCAATACTACCCACTGTGTTATCTAAGAAAAATATTTCATATTGTTATATACTTATTCTCATTTATTAAATGTACATTATGACAATTATTGGCCATCATGAAACAATGAGTTAATTTCTAAAGAAAGAAATTTAAAAATGTATGCAATTTAATAATTAGTAAAAAAGAATTCTTCCAGATTAAAGCTACCAAGTTAAATTGACGAAGAGTCAGGAAGGCCAAGTGCTAAACCAATAGTCCTTGCCCAGAGATAATTATTGGGCATACACCGGGATAACTCCAAGCTGTTGAACACAAGCCTCACCAATTTGTAAAAATTTTTGCGATTATTTTTAGTAGTGTGACCAGAAAATTTGATTAAGACTATGGCCAAAGAGAGAGGCCAATTCTTCCTACTCAAAAACTCATTCACTAAATGACACTAAAAGTTCTCAGAATTTACCTGATTAAAAACATCACCTTGACATTTTTTTTTTTAATTTCTACTTTTGGTGTTAGGCTTTCACTACCATTATTTTATCTTATATGGATTTCAGGGTTTTAATCCCTGAGCAGGAGATAGTATATCAGGAGGTGAGGCAGCAATGTCTTCAACATAAATTCATTGTCCCCATATGGGACATCTTTGTAGATTAGAAAGTTTATGATAAAGAATGGAATTTGGTTGAACCAGATTTAGAAGTGATAAGATGTTTCTGTAGAAACTCTCATAGTGATGGTAAGGATAGAAAGAACAGGTACAGAGGACATGGGATTTATATCTTTCTAATTTCAGTAGTCCAGGTAGTTGCTTACCAGCTTCTAGCATAGTGAGGTGCCTCTCACCTGGATATTAGTTCCTGGTCAACCTCTTTTGGGTGTAAATGCTTGGGACCTCATGTTCTCCTTGCGGATCTATGGACATCATCTGAATTCCCCGGCTGTTCCAGCTGCTTAAGAGTTGACAGCTGGGAGGGCTCAGATGTACATGGAAGAGTAACTACAAAGCAATCTATCAGCCTTATGATTGTGTTTCTGTGTGTAGAAGCACAGTAAGAATTATATTGCCTAAAGTGTAGCCTTTGTGCTAAGTCACATGTGCTAGCTTAGTTCACCAGAGTTACTTTGTGGCATTTCTGGTACAAAAACAAGCAAACAAACAGCAACAACAATAACCAAAAATAATAATAATAATAATAATAATAATAATAATAATAATAATAATAAACCCACTAATAATAAAAAATATATATTTTATTCCATTTTTTATTATTCTCTGTCCAATTTCATCCAAGACTATATTATGGCAGGATGATGCTGCTGCCAAGACGTGACTAAGATATTCTATGTCCCTGTATAATCTGTTTTTCCTAATTTCTAACCTGTAAGAAATATAACCAACTAGACTTAGTAACCAACCATATCTGCAAAATGGGGTGAGATAGGAGTCTAAAATAACTTCCAAGTGTCAGGTGTGAAAGGGAGGGTTGATAGCAGTGCCACGAATGATATTATAAAAGAAGGATATATGACCTTGGAGGACTGAGAAGAAAATTATTTTTTGTGATAGAGAATCTCCTTTGTACAAAAGTGTAAATGTACATTTACCCTTATTGACAGTGTATGTTCACTATGAGTTTCAGTGTTACTACATATTATTTTATCCATGCTCTCAGGGATAAAAACAAAGTTCTGTTTATTTCACAATTCAATGTGTAGGATATTTTGAAGTGTATTATATATGACTTCTGTCATAGCTGAGTATCAATTTAGTTCATCATTGCAGTCAGAGTATTAGGGTTTATGTACAATAGACAAGTAGCAGATGAAACTGATCCTCTGAGAATTATAGCAAGAGGACAGATAGAAATTGGATATACTGAAAGATGAAGGTTGGAACACATTTTATTGAGTTTTAAAAGCATTAAAAGTCAAAACAAGCTGTGTTTCATCTTATTGAATGCTTCTTTCGCAAGTAATAATTAATAATTATGATTTAATTATCTCAGTGTTCAATGGATAACTGTGTTTCCAGCATTTATCTTTAATATATATATATATATATATATATATATATATATTCTAAATTTAATGAAACTGTGTAAGCAACTGCTACTTTTTTCTCAAGAAACAAATTTGAAGAACATTTTAATAAACCTGGACATGCATACTTGTAGATTGTAATATAAACCAAAAGAAAAGCTCATTTTAAATTGTGTATTTCTTGCATTTGAATTGTCTCATGTACTTTTAAGGATGTGTAAGTGCAAAACATGTTAGGGTGTTATTAACATGCCAATTAATGGTTTTCCATCAAAGAGAGCAGATAGCCTCCTTTTCCCACTATTTATAAAACAAACACTGAAAATAAGTATACCTGATCCAAATATTTCTGAATTAAATGTGAGTACACATCAGTAAAGTATTGGCAAAAACATCTTTCCAATTTCTAGCACAAAATTGTACCCACAGTGTTGTCTGGAATCCAAAGCTTATAAGAATTTAAGAATCCACAGGTGATCTAATCTAAAAAATTCCTCTAGTTATGTATAGTATCTTCATGTGCAGTTAAAGACAGTTACTCTCTTTCTGCTTGGATATCACCCTTCCCCATATCATAATGAATTGGGTTTTTTTACAATTTTAAGCATCATTTTTGCTATTTTAGAATTCTTTAGACTTACAGAAAAATTACATAGTACAGAGTTACCATATATTACGCATCCAAATCTTCTAACTTCTAACACTAATGTGGGAAACCTGTTACAATGAATAATATTAATACATTATTATTAACTCAACCCACATTTATTCAGATTTTCTTAGTTTTGCCTAAAGTTCCTACTCTGTCCTAGTATCTCATTCAGGATAGCATGTTACATATTGTCATATTAGGTTCCTTTTATTTATTTGTATTTTTTAAAGATTTTTTATTAGGGAATTGGGGGTGGGAACAGTGCTGGAGAATTGGGGGAAGGGGAACAGACAACTTGTTGTCGTTTTGTTCTTCAGTCTCATTGTGGAGGATGTTGCTTCACTGGCCC
>NW_017732583.1:242072-247790 GCF_001890085.2 Hipposideros armiger | reverse complement strand
CAGAGGATAATATTTCAAGATATTATTCCAGTACAGTAATTTTACAGATGAAGAAAGTAAGGTTCATGGTAATTGTGTTGCATATGATTATAAAGACAACTTGAATGTCCCTTGGTTGAAACTTGTCTTTTGATGAAATAATCTATTTTATCTCACAAAGGAATATACATAATTGGAGTAATGTAGAATTTATGCTCTTTTTTTGAAAACTAAATTTGGGTAGATGGAGATGAAAAGATCTTTGCAAGGTGGTGGCTGGTATGTACTAGGTATTATGGGAACATTGAGAAGGGTGTTACAGCCTGACCATTGGGAAATTACGAACTGCAAGTGGCACTGTGAGAGGAGGGCAAACAAGAAAACTGGAGAAATGGAGTTTTATATGCAATGGTATTCATACACCAGAAGTCGTAAGCAATTTGGTTATAGGGTACATTTGGGGCAGGAAAGGGGAAAGGAAAAGAAAGATGGGTAAAAGTTGTGAGAAATGAGGCTTCTATGTAAGTCAGGAATAATCAGATTACTCATTTCAAAGGAAAACAATTTATAATTTCAAGAGACACAAAAACACATGATTAAATCTGTGATTTCGAAAGAGACTTACTGATTATGGAAAGTTGAAATAAAACTTCTTGATAGAAAGAGCAGTTAGGAAATAATAAGAATATCCCAAGTAATGGTTTATATCAATAATTGAAATAATTTAAGGCAAGTAGTGTTATGAAGAAAAAGGGCCTATCAAGATACATTTAGTAGGAAGAATCAACAGGGTGTAATGAATGATGGTATGAGAGATTGTGTGTGAACACATTTGATATCTGGCAAATGCAGCTGTTCAATTAATTTCCAGCCTCCCCTTTCTTGCAATCTGTGTTGACTTGCCTCTAACATGATTGTACCTCAGATCTGTCTGCCATAGAAGTTATGTCAGTATAACTCCTACAGTAACTGGAGTGTGATTTAAAGAGCTCTCATTGTGTAAAAAGCTAAGAAAAAGGAAATACGGTCCATATACACAATTGCCTCTATGAGCATTTGTTTATACATAAATGTTTAATTTCATACACTTACAAAAATAAGTGTGGGTGTTAGATTACCTAAAATGTGGGTGTTATATCTGTAAATTTAGAATGTCAGAAAACCATTATGGTATCAAATTAGTGTACAATTAATGTTTGCCAAGCAAAAGATTGNAGCCTAACGTCGTCAGCGACTCATGGCAGCCCAGCCCCAGGTTGAGCTGTTGTTCAGCATCTTAGCTATGGAGGGCAGTGTCACTGGCCCTCATATGTGGGATCCGAACCAGGGCCCTCTGGCATCCCAAGCCAGCTCTTAACCAACACGCCCCTCGGCCGGCCCATAGACTCCTTTTAGATGTGACATTTTCTCACTTTTTTGATGGCTTTGACAATTTTTGAGAGGGAATGGTCGGATATTTTGTAGAATGACTTTAATTGGGAATTATTGTTGTTTTCCTTCTAAGACTGGTGGTTTTTGGGAGGAAGACCACATAGGTGAAGTGTCATTTTTATCGCATCATATCAAGGGTACATACCGTCAACATAACATCATTGCTGATGTTGACTTTGCTCAGCTGGCTTAGGTAATGTTTGCCAGGTTCTCCACTATAAACTTACTGTTTTCTTAACTCTTTCCAAACAAGATTCTTTGGAAGAAAGTCACCCCACTTAAGGAAACAAGAGTATGCCCTTCCTCCTTGATTTGTGAAGTATTTGGAATTTTTCTGCATGGAACGTTGATCTATTTCCTTCCGTTTATTTATTCAACCAGTAGTTTATATCAGTATGCATAATGGAATTTAATTCTATGCTTTGAGCATAATCCAGTAGTTTGTTGTTGTCGTTGCTGTTGTTCAAACTGTTACAGTTTAGGACATTGGGAGGCTCTTTCAGTAGACTCTTGTGCTTATTTAGCTTAATTCATCATTGTGTCTTTTGTTTTCTCTTGTTTGTTTCTTCATTTGTTCATTTATTAGTGCCTTGATTTTGAAATATAAGATGCTTCAAAATCCTCTTGCATATTACCTAACCCCCGTTCTAGAATCAGCCATTTCTCCTAAGAGCTATAATTCCTATTATTGGAGAATGGTATTAGAAATCAACATTTAAGTATTAGTAGTAAACTTTTTACTATTGGTAGTAAACTTTTTACAAAAAAAAAAGGCAGAAAATAATTTCTTTTTCTGTATGCATCTATGTGTGTATGCATATAGAACATCTGTGATAATGTGTCTCTTCATTATTCAATTCAAGTTAATTACAAATGGTATATTTAAGACTCTTAGACTCTTAGAATCACAGTCCATTTCTTTATGTGTATGAGGAACAAGGAGTTATATCTAATTATGATACTGAAATGGCAATTGGGAGGAAAGTAAATGGGCATTTGATCAACTTAGGATGGAGAGAATGTCTCTTGAGAAATGATACTGAAGTTTCTATTAGTTTTCTACTGTTGTATAATAATTACCATAAATTTAGTGGCTTTAAAAAAAAGAAAAGAAAAGAAAAAAGCACTCATTTATTATCTCACAGGATCTCCAGATCAGAAATGAAGTCACAGCTGAACTAGTTCTCTGTTCAGTGTCTCACAAAGCTAATATAAAAGTATTGGCCAGACTGTGTTTTTATCTGGAGTTTAAGATTCTGTTTCCAAGCTTATGCGGTTTGGCAAAATTCAGTTCCTTGCAGTTGTATGTCTGAGGTCCTATTCCATTGCGAGCTTTCATCCAGGCACCACTCTTAGCTTTTAGAGGCCACTAATATTCTTTGCTGTATTTTCCCTCTAACTTCATAGTCAGCAAAGGAGAATTTCCTTCATGCTGAATTGCTTTTGTGCTTTGTGTCACTTTTTTTTTAAGGAAAAGTCTAGTGTCTTTTATGGCTTCACCTAATTAGATCCTGCCCACTGAAGATAAGCTCCCTTTCTTAAAGTCAACTATGCCATCTCACAAAACCTAATCATGGGAATGAAACCTATCATATTCCCAAGTCCCATGGATTATACAAGATGTGTAGACTGGGGGCAGAAATCTTGGAGACCATCTTAGAATTTTGCCTACTACAGGTTCGTATTTTGAAAATTTAAAAGAGCATCCTCCAGTTGCAGAAATGGAGACAGCAGGCACTAGGCAGAGAAGAGATAAGCAATAGCAAGATATGTAAAGTAAAATTGCAAGTCATTTAGTATGAACACATAGGAGATTTCCAGTCAGGGCCTTTTGGAACATGAGACTATGCATATGTGTTGGCTAGAATTATGAATGACTTCATTCATTTCATTCTAAGCAGTCTGCAATTTTTCTGCAGTCAGTGGAGCATTTTAATCAATGAAGTAATGAGGTAAAATTTGTTACACTGATAAAGTACCTAGGCAACAGCAAAAGTGGTAATTCTGTATAATACCAAGCTATACTCAGAATCAGTAAATAGGTCCAAGCAAGAGTTGACAAAAGTCTCAAACAGAAAATGATAGTAGGAAAAAAGAGGCTTGAATAATTAGCCTTGATTGGGTAAATGTTGGGAATGCCTTTAGTTGTGTAGGCAATGGAAGGATTGTCCAGGGAAAGGCATGATCAAAGACACAGTAGAGGGAAACCTTGGTGTGTATCAGTAGAATTTAGAGTTATTGACTATGAATCACAAGATATATGTGAAGGTTTGTGGGAGATAAGATTAGAAAGCTGGAACCAATCATGCTGTAAAGTATCGTGAATGGAAACATGCTGGAAAAAGTAATCATTCATTTGCAATTCAGATTACTGAAGTATTCCAGTGCTACTTTTCTTTTTCTTTTTTTTTTAAGGAGAAACCATGAGAACACTAAGATACCAAAGACTAGAAAGTAAAAAGAAATGCAGCAATTTTAGATTTTAAAAACTTATTTTACTTAGGCTTCAATTGACCAGGATTTAAGTGTTTAATCATCGAACTTCTTAAGTAATTTTGTTCAAATTACTTAAAAAAAAACAGTCAGGGCCGGCTAAATGGCACGTTGGTTAGGAGTTGGCTTGAGACGCCAGCTCTGAGCAGCAGGGCCCCGATTCCTATCCCACATGCTGGCCCATGACGCTGCGGCCTCTACAGCTAAGATGATGAACAACAGCTCAACCTGGAGCTGGACTGCCATGAGTCGCAGGTGATGGCGTAGGCTGCAGTGGGACTGACCGGCAGCCAGAGTGAGCTTTCATGAGCTGTTGTGAGCTGCCTTGAGCGGCAGTCCAATGGGTCCAGTGGCCGGCGAATAACTGCCTCCTCCGGGAAGGGCGCAATGATAATACCAACATGGGCCAGTGAAGCAACATCCTCCACAACTAAACTGAAAAGCAAAAGGACAGCAACTTGTCTGTTCCCCTTCCCCGATTCCCCAACGCTGTTGCCCTCCCCCAATTCCCCAATAAAAGGTTAAAAAAAATAGTCATGCAACAGTTTGTATCATGAAGTTTTGCATATACTGTTTTTAATTCTGGCAAAAAAAATAATGCTAAATATGTATTATTTTGTCTTTGAAACTTACTAGAACCTCTCCCACCATTCCAATACAGTCTTCTTCCCTGCCAAACCTGGGGGAAAATGAGTGAGGACAAAGGAAAGCTATAGGTAAAGAGTGAAATAGTGGGGGAGAAGACATTACCCTCCTCCATTTTTTTTTTCTGTTCCTTTGACTCTGGAGCCAGCCAGGGATTATGCATAGAGTTGCAAGAAAGCCTTCCTAGTTTTATAAATGACAGGTTTCTATTTGACAGCCATCATGTCAAAACTGAAACAAACTTTATCACTTAGTAGAATGAAATATGCACCCACCTGGAAAATACATTTTTATCTTTATTTTTGGATCTAAGCTTTCTGTGAGTGTATACACATCTTTAAGTTTAGGCAGGCTACAGAAAGGATCACACATTGTATTGAAACTGGGAAAAACAAGCCTGACATATACAGAGTGGAAAGAGAAGTGGGCATATCGAAAGGATCCATTTTATTTTATCAGGTTAGATAACTTGATTTTCTTTGTTTTAACATTGTTTGGCTATCTAGATGGATCTACTTATTTAATAACTGTTACTTTCTATGTTGTTTTATCTTTATATTTAACTTGAGCAAAGGAAATATTTTTGTCTTCTTTACTTTTGAGATATCTGTTTAGGAATCTGGATGAAGAGAGAATTGCCAAGGAAAGGCACAGCAGGGTAGATAGTGAAACAGGAAGACGTATGGGCATTTCAAAGTTGATTTTAGAATGAACTAACAAGGTATAAAAGAATAAAAACTTCCATAGATATAGAATACAGGCCAATTAGTAAGGGACCTGTGATGAGCACAATCACCAATACCAGATATAAAGAGAGAACTCTTTTATCAGTGTGTAACTTTTCATGAATGCATTGTGTGATCCACCCACAATTAGAGACCATACAAGTCGAAATTCCTCTCGTTTTCCAGAATAGCGTGTGTTGACTTCACCTTTGATCTTGCTTTATAAAGTACTCTATGTAGGTCAGTATTTTATTTAAAATTTTAATAAATTAAGGGAATGGGGTATGGGTGGAAAAATGAGGTGAAAATAAGAGATACTCTTTTTATCTTAAAGTGTAAAGATTATGTGAAAAACTTCCATATACTTTGCAATTCATAAAGCATGTTTGCAGGCCTAATTTGGTTGTGTCATGATAATAGTCATGGAAATAGAGAGAATGCCCAC
>NW_017732583.1:237850-240893 GCF_001890085.2 Hipposideros armiger | reverse complement strand
ACGCATCTTTGCAACAAAAAACATAGAAAAAATACATCATGAGTTTTCCGACAACCCAATATATACAGTAAAACCTAGGATTGCGAGTAACTTGGTTTGCAAGTGTTCCGCAAGACATGCAAACCTTTCTAATACATTTTTACTTGGTAAATGAGCGATGTCTTGCAATATGAGTAGTTTGTTTCCGGAACAAATTATGCTCACAAACCAAGGTGTGTGTGTGTGTGTGTGTGTGTGTATCTGTGTATGTGCATTTATAGAAGTGTTATTTATTTTTGTAACTGCCACGTCTTATATGTAACACTTCAATCTCTTTTTGAGAAGGTCATTTTCTTTAACATCTTTCTCATTTTAACCATTCCATGTAATAATTTTGTGCTGTTAAATGTGTTTTTTAAAATTTTTCCTCTGCTTATCTTATCATAATAGCTTATTTCATGCAGTTTTCTTCTTTTTTAATAATATTGAACAAAATTGAATCATGACCTCTTTGTATTTATGCCAGGATTATAAAGTTGATTTAAAATTACAACATGCTCAATGACACATGCAGATTTACTACTCATTAAAATCCATATAATAAAATTTTATAATATGTATAATTAATAATAAGAAATTAGAGAAACTTTATTTTAAAACTTAAGGTAAAGTAAATCATCATTGTTGATATTCAATTTTCAATTTTTTTGACAGGGGCAGCTAGTCAACACAGGAAGATGAGGATAAATATTAATATCATAAGAATTAGAGTGAAAAAAACTGACTTGTTTGCAAATAATCATATAAATTGACAGTTCAAATTATAGGAAATAATTGAAGCAGTTAAGAAGTTGTTTAGCTTTATGATTATTACATAAAAATCAAATTTATTTCCAATCCTAAACACAAACAAAAAATGATGTGGATGATATTTACAAATACAACGCTTAGCTAAAANTGAATGTTTTTTATTGAATTAACTAAATATAAAGGACTTGCCTAGCAATAATCCTTGAATTAAGGTTAAAAATTACTAATGTAATTTGCAGTATGACTACTATAATATCTAAAGTATAGGTATAATATGTTTAATATTTGTTATTCTGGACCATTTACTTGATCTCGAACTGCCATGATCTCTGTGTCATTCATGACCAAATTATTTCTCATATGTTAATTGTTTTTAAACCTGAATTTGTCATCTACTTTGGTTTCTTGTCACCAGTAAAAGTCTAGGGCAGTTTAAGTATAAGGAATTTAAAAGAGTTTCTCAAATTAATGTTCATTAACTTTGAATAGAATTCCATATTAATTATGATTTAAGAAAATGTACTTTGAGTCACAATTTCATTTAAAATAGTCCCCATATTAAGTTCTTTTTATTTATTTATTGTTTTTGAGAGATAAAATGAAAGTCTTAACTTTTTCAGTAGTGGTAATGTGTATCTTTCAGCTGACCTGGGCAACTCTATGCTTATCCCCAGGGATGTCTGCAAGGCTGGTACTAAATTTTAGCCAAGATAAGAATGAGTGGGATAATTAATGATGGCAACCATGGTTGACATGTTTATTGATGGCTGACAACTGGTTTAATTGGTTAAACATCCTAACTTGTTTACTTGATCAGTGTAGTATAAATGACTCTACTGCAAATAATTGCTTCTACTGTCCTCAAACCAAAATCTTTTAAAAACAAATTGGTAGTTCCTCATGCAGAGATAAAGGGTGTCCTAGGAAAGGACCCTAGGAAGTGTATCTGGAAGTCTCTTCAGCCCCAATGATTGCCTACCTTCTTTTTACCAGTTGAACTGTATCATTTTTCTTTATTAAGCCCTTTAAGATTCTCCAATGGGACCTCATGAATCCAAATATACCAAAAGAAAAACAACATAGATTAATATCACAAATATAATGTTGGACAAAAGAAGCCAGTGATAAGACAATATATAACATGCTATTTATACAACACAAAATATGAAGCAAGACTAGTCTATGGTTTTAGAAATCAAGGTTAGGGTCATATTAAGGGAGAAAAGAGCGGGTAGTAATTTAGAGAGGCAAGAATGGAGAACTAATGTGATGATTTGCAATTTCTTGATCTGAGTGGTTGTTATGGGGGAGAGTTTAAGATACACGTAATTCACTGAACTATACATTTGGGATTTGTGCATTGTTTTGTGTGATTGATCTACCTCAATAAAAAGTTAACTATTGAGTTAATTATAAATATGCTCTGCATAGTAGGTGAATTCAAAGAAGTATTGCCAATTTTATTAGGTATGAAATGATAGTGTAACTATATAAAAATAAATGCCTTTAGTTTTAGAAATTTATGATATTTACTAATGTATGGCATAAAAAGATATGCCTGTCATTTGCTTTAAAATATGTTAACAATGAAAAATAGAAAAGATAGTAAAAGAATTGTGGCAAACTCTTGCTGAAATTGTGTGATAGATATATGGCAATAAATGGTACTATTCTACTTATGATAGTAGATAGTATAATAGTACTATTCTATCTGCTTTTAAATATATTTGAATTTTTTATATTAAATATCTCTAAAAATCAGTACCACAATTTCCTAGTCCTCAAACTGCCCGAGCATTTATCCCCACCCTTGTGTTCCTTAGCATAGTACATGACACCCCACTCATATAACTAACCTGTATAATCCTTGATTTTCTCTCTTTCCCTCTCCACACATCTAATCAACCCTAAATTCTTACTGCTCCCACCTTTTTATTACCTAGGAAACCCATCTGTCTCACCTCTTTGCCATAACCGCTATCTAAATTCAGCCCTCCAACATCTAACCTGGATTGATTCAATGCCCTCCTTAACTGGTCTTCTCATGTCCAGTATTTGTCAGCTTCAATCTGTTCTCCACACTACAGCTAGAGGCCTTTTTTAAAGTACAAATTGAATCACATATCTATCTTTATTACAATAGCTTAATGGCTCCCTTACTGGCCACAGGATATTGCCCTGGCAGGTATTTAGGTGCTCAATTGATATTTATTGAACAAATTAACACATTATATTAAAATTCTTCCTTAATCAA
>NW_017732583.1:169292-229265 GCF_001890085.2 Hipposideros armiger | reverse complement strand
TAATAATTAGGAAATACAAAATAAAACCACAATGAGATATCACCTCATACCTGTCAGAATGGCTATCATCAACAAATCAACAAATAACAAGTGCTGGTAAGGATGTGGAGAATCCTTACACTGTTGGTGTGATTGTAAATTGGTTCAGCCACTATAGAAAACAGTATGGGATATCCTCAAAAAAATTAAAAATAGAAGTCCCATACAATCAGCAATTAACCAGCAATTCCATTTACAGTTATGTATCTGAAGAGAACCAAACGCTAATTTGAAAAAACATGTGTACCCTTATGTTCAGCACATCATTACTAGTAATGGCCAAGATAGGGAAACAACCTAGATGTCCATCAATAGATGAATGGGTAAAGAAGAAGATGTAAGATATATATAGCTCTCTCACACACAGACACGCACCCACACACACAGACATGTGTACACATATGTGCACACACATGTGCCACACACAATGGGATATTATTCAGCAATAAAAAAAATGAAATTTTGCCATTTGTTACAACGTTGGTGGACCTAGAGGGTATTATGCTAAGTGGAAAATCAGACAAAGGAAGTCAAATACTGCATGATCTCACTTTTATGTGGAATCTAAAAATGACTAAATAAGTAAATGGGTAAACAAACAAGACAGAAACAGACACACAGATATGGCAACAAGCTGATAGTTTCCAAATGGTGTGGAGTGGTGTGCTAGGAATAAAAAAAAGTTAAAAAAAAAGTCTTGAGAAAAAAGAGTTACTGTCTAAAATTTAATTATTTTCTAGAAAAATATCATTTACCTGAAAATCTGCCTTTAAGAATCACTTGTGTGTTTTGGCACTTTCTCACTTTCCTACAAAATATCTGGGTTAGTATTTTTTTCTTTTCTCTTTTTTACTGGTTAGTTAGTTGTCTCTTGCATTCCTCATATCTGAAATCTTCCTCAATTCTGAAAAATTCTTACCCTTATCTTTTCAATAAATTTTCTCTCCTGTTCACGTTGTTTTCATCTTCTAGAACTCTAAGTTGATACGTCAGAAGTCTGCACCCCTTTTTCATGTTATTTAGTTTCACTTTTCTTATTTTCTACCATTTGGGGTTAATTCTTCAGGTGTGATAGCTACTACACTAAGTCTCACTTCAGTTCTTTCTTATGTACTGTTTAATTCATCCACTGGGTTTTAAATTTTAGTGAATGACTATGCATAAATGTATATATGTGTGTGTGNTGCAGGCTGTGGGTAAAGTTCCTAAGGTTGTAGCCTTCAGAAAGTATTTTTCAGTTTAATGAAATAAATCATGAGGGATTACTTATCTCTCATCATGAGGTAGAAAATAAGAGAATACTGACTTTGTTTTTAATAAAAATTTCCACTGACTACTTGGATCAAACTTCTAACTAAGCTGTTTTATTTTCTTTTTTTTTCCCTAATGAATAAGAGGCATCCTTCCCAGAGAAAATTCTAAATATATTCACACATCTTGCATCTTACATATACAGACACTCATACATACACACAATAATAGGACTGAAGCTTCTGTTCTCATGCATGCCTTACTTATGCAACAGGAAACACTAAAATTTCATGAGAATGTTTCCTGACCAAATCATTTTTCAATAGGTACTATTAAGCTTCCCTGTCTCCTGGGTTATTCTGTCACATTCCATGATCACTCTTTTATTCCTGGCTTACCAAACAAAACAATAGAAAAAAGTTAAAACTGAAAACAAACAACAACCAAAAGATGCTGTTGTTTCTGTATATTTTCAAGATACTGGAACTGAATACATCTTTCTGTTATAGGGTAGGTAAGTTAACAAACCCTATCAGAAACACTCCAGTGCTGCCTGCATTACCTTAGCACTAAGATGATGGCCATGTCGATGAAAATTCAGGTATAGCAAATAACGTAACATCTGGAAGAAATAAAGCATCCAACATTTTTACTGAATCTTTTCGAAATGAATATCTCATTAGGATTCATGACTTAAGATGTTCTAAGAACCTTTCCTAATAAAAATGTCCAAGATTCTATATAAAATATTCTTAAAACTCACTTTCAAAATTCAAGTCTGATTGGCAAGAAAAGCATTGATAATCCTGGAGTACATGATTTTTAAAAAGGATGCATCTAAGTTTTAAGACAAATGAAACTGACTTAATTATGCCCCTTATCCCAACACCACTAGGTGTTATTATGCCAGGCACCCAAGACTCTCAGCCCACCCCACCTCCTCAAATCTCATCCCTGTAGACATTTTACATCCTTGATTCTAACTCAGTTTTCTAATTCCTGAAATGCTTCTGTACTTTTGGAAACACATATTCAGTCTAAATCCTCCAAATATTCAAACTTTGCACTGATCATTCTTTTACCTTCACTATCAGCTGAGGACACAGCCTGTCTACAACCTTCTTCAGCAGTGGCTATTTTTCCTTTCTTACCTCCCATGCCACCAAGCTGGACGTTGTTGGGTAGTGCCCTCCTTTGCTCCTCATTCCCACACTCCCACATCAGTGATGCTCTGTCCTGCCCAAAACCCATGGCATCACACCATCTCTAAGGATCGCTTGTCTGTCACCTTCCACCCATGTTCTATATTTTCTGTCGTGGCCCATCATTGTTTCAGCTNCAGACAAGCTCAATAAAGAAGGAAGAGAATAACCAAAGGTGAGAAAGCCAAGGAATTAAGGCTCTGCAGGTACTAAGGTACTGATGTAGGTCAATTCAGGGAAACCTGGGTTCACCACTCTGGAATGAACATGATTTCCACACTCAGTAATATATGTGTATGTTTCCAACATACACCAATGGATGTGGTTCTTTAAGCCTTTATGTAGTTGTGCATGCCCTAACTAGGCAGGGGGATATATATTGGTTGGGATACAGTTGCAGATAGCAAAAAGAGATTTAATATAGGTATATTTTATTTATAGAATGTTTAGGTGGGCTGTAGGAGCAGGATCAAGACTGAGTTAGCCACAGAGTCTATGAAGACTCCACAGATCTATCTCATGGAAACTTCTAGTTCTGCCACAATAAATCAGTAAGGAAATCAGGAAGCTGACACAATTTAGGCTTACAATCCACTCCATCAAAATGGATGCCCCATATACTCTTTCGTATCCCCATCAAGAACTTCTGTATGGCTTCTAGAGAAGTGAAGTGCTTCCATGATTATACTCCCCAGAAGAGATAGCAGAAGCAGAATAATTGCAGGTACCTCATGCTGTTCTACACATCTCTTCCAAATCATGGAAAGACAGATATAAATAGAATAATCTATATCTAGGTTGGAATACTAACTGTCAGTGGAGCTGGGAAGTAGAGATTTTAAGTATATATTTCAAATCTGAGTTAAGGGGGATGGGAGCATACTCCTAGGATTTTGAAATTAATGTTTTTCAAGACAATCCAAAAAACCCTCCACAAGGGCCATGGAGATATTAGCAGGATAAGGGTTGTTTATGTGTTTGTTTGTTTGTTTGTTTGCTTGTTTGTTTTTCCAGCTTTAATCAATAGCTCCCAAGGAAAGAAAATCATAAATCTAAGGGGAGCTAAACAAGTAGATAAGTTTCTGATTTCCTTGATGAAATCAGTGTCATGCTTCACGATAAGGATAGATGAATTACATAGTGGGTAGAAGTTCAGAATTTTATATAATTGCATAAAATGCTTTTATGAAATATGAAGGAATGTATATAACTAACACCATATAATTCTGGAGAAACCATTCTAGGAAGAGAAATAATTTCATTTATTTTTACACATTTATACTTTAATCAGTGTTATTATTTTTCTAAATCAATTATAAAGAGATTTTGGAAAATGTGTAAATTATAGAAGAAAATCAATTACATGTGTATTTTTATGCCTAACCCCCTTTGCTATATTCCCATGTTCGATTATAATATTTACTGCTGATTATTGTATTGGCACATTTGTTCCTCTTTCTGTGCAAAATAATTTCTGNGTGCATTTTTAAGCTTGGGCTGCCATAACAAAATGCCGTGAACTAGGTGGCCTAAACAACAAAAAGTTTTTCCCCACGATTCTAGAGGCTGGAAGTCTGAGATCAGAATGCCAGCATACTTGGATTTCTGGTGAGAGCCCTCTTTCTGGCTTCTAGATGGTCACTTGCTTTCTGAGTCCTCACATGGCAGGGAGGGAAATAGCAAGCTCTTTGGGGTCTCTTCCTGTAAGGGAATTTATCCCATCATGAGTGCTCTATCTTGTGACCTTATTTCAATCTAATTACCTTCCCAAATCCCCATATCCACATACCATTAACATTTGGGGTCAGACTTCAACATTGGGTATGGAGAGGTGGAGCATAATTCAGTCCGTAGGACACACTTTCCTTTTTAAAGCACCCTCTTCAAATGAAGTGACTTAGTCTATTAGGACTGATATAACAAAAATGCCAGAGGCTAGGTGGCTTGTAAACAATGTATTCCTCTTAGTTATGGAGGCTGGCAGTCCAAAGTCAGGGTGTATTCTCTGTACAAAGTCCCAATAGTAACGAATACAGTAAACTCTTTATTCTTAGAGGTCACAGTCAGAATCCCTCGAATGTGTACCATATAATTATCTATTATTACGGAATAAAAACTGAAACCAGTTTTGTTTACAACTTGTGTTTTGTTTGTCCTAGCACTACGGTGCATATTAACAAAATGAGCCTATTTATAGTACAGAATGGTATACTGATGATTTTTTTCAACTAATGTAATTTCGTTTGGAGGAAGGTGAAGGTATAAAGCAGAACAAAATAGGAGGGATAACATCTTCCGGTCAAGAGCAACCGATAACATGTCAACCAATATTAATAAATAAGATCATCTTCTAAAATTACTTTCTTACTGAACTAATAAGCCTCTTATGTGGATGAAAAATTTTAAGATGTGTTTTCCCAATTTAAATCTCATATCAACCTGGTGTTTTAGGAAATGTATATAAGTTGACACCAAGCTATAAATATTTCGAAATTTAATTCTTGAAATTAATAACCCAAAGCATGTCTGAATGTGAACTGTCCTGCTGCAGCACTAAATTATTAACAAGCAATAGCAAGATCAAATTACTGTTTGACCCACATAGACAGAGACCAATCTAGATTTACTCAGAGTGTATCAATTTAACAACCTCATTCCCTGACCCATCCATAGCCTACTTTATGCAAGCTGCACCCAGGCAGACTCATCATCTCCATACTAGTCCCCAAATTGTATTTGTTTTAATTATGACAAAAAAAAAAGGAGATGAAAAGCCACTACTTAAATAGCTAAGAATTGTCATTTAAAATAACAGGGAGTAGCAATTCTCCATCCACAATAAATTCAAGTAACTAGCAGTGTGTGCATTTATGGCTTCTGTGTGCCATTTACTTACCAGTCTCTTAAATCCTTTCGGTTTACAACATTTAAACAAACCACGCAGAAACAAAATATAAAAAGACTGAACATCGTGAAAACAGGCGTCCTAGAAAAATGTGCATGTGTCAAATTATTACAAATTTGAGGCATGCTGATCAAATGTAGAAAGAATTCCACTAAGTGTTAAAACAGTTGGAAAAGTTTTCCCCCACCCCCAAGTCCTACTTTTAAGTTCCTTTGATACAAGGTGGCACAAAGTCAAGAGAGAACTTAAAACAAGCTTCACATTAATATTTTAAAAAGGGCACCCACTGTGTTTGATGTGGCGCCCTTCATGCAAATCATGTAGTCCAAGAGAAATCCCAGTAGGGAAGACGCTGCTTTCTTCTTAGCATGCTCCCTTTTTTTTCCTGCTGGATAATAATGAACTCCTCACACTCCCTTTGCAACCCCCCTGAGCTATATAGAAATTAAGTTATTACTTGCTAGCCAAAGACTATTTCTACAAATTATCAGGAAGTATTTTATTATTATTATTATTATTATTATTATTATTATTATTATTATTATTATGGATTTTTGGTTAAGAGAAAAAGACTCAAATTCTGAGCTTCATTAGGAAAAGAAAAATTAACTTATTTTTCTGGTAATGAGAAACATAAGGTCTGAGCAAATTCTACCAGAATAAGGAACAGTCATTTAAATTCTTTTAATACATGATTTGTATTTATAGAAAGCATTCCTTTATGTACTGGCAACATGGAGGGACATCGATTTAGCCGGTGCAGGAGAATCATTAATGAAGCAATCCCAGGCCTAGGAAATGTGCTACCTAGCTTGGGTGGGGGCAGGAGATGGGGAATGTAGAAACTAAATGACAGTCCTCATTTTCTTGTGTACTTGGGAGCTCTAAAATTTGGGTGACTATGCACATGTTTTCAGGATTACTTAGAAAACAGGTGGAAAGGTAACCCTAATCTTTTCCTTCTTTAATAACAATATGGAAGCATTTAATGCTCTGCCCCACTACCACATCCACACCAAATTCATCTATGGGAACCCTGAGTAATTTTTCTTGGGCCTCTTTAATCATTTTTTGTTGTAGCCTCACCTAAATTTCTTATCAAATATTAATATTACAAAGGAAAATGCCATTTAATAGTTTATTGCACACTTTCCCATACTAACTTCTTATTTGAGTCTCATCACAACATGATGAGAAAATGAATTGTACTGTCCCGTTCTATATATAAAGAAACTGATTCTTAGAGGAATTATGTAAATTACCTCTATGATTATTAAAGTATGATCTAGTACCTTTGACCTCTGACCCCAGATCACTTGAATTTCTTAGAACAACCCAATTTCTTTGGAGTTAAGTACATATCAAGAATTGAGATCAATTCCTTGGCCTGAAAGGAACCTGCCCTGAAATCTCCATAGAACACTAAGTAAGTGAGTTCCTCTGTACATGCTATTCATGTCAGTTCCAGCCTGTGAATGCCAGCATTTGTGGAACTACAAACTACACGCCAATACCCAGGCTAAAATTATACCAGGCTTTGAGGATGAAATGGTGAGATTTAATTTACTTCACGTGAAGTCCCCTGAAAATTCATCATGAGGCTCCTTTTGAGAAAGTTCCCCTACCTACATCACAGTGTCTCTCCCAATGTACCTCCACGCTTTTCCTCCAGTGACTGTAAAGTGTTGAATAGGAATGTAAAATTGATCAAATTTTAGATGGATATTTTTTCCCTTCTGTACTCTTTGCTTAAGAATTATCTTTCTTAATAACATGTTTTCTCATTTTTTTGTTGCTTATTTTTTAGCATATACTATTTTGGCAGTATCTAGGTTTTTGTATCTGTTTATTTGCATAACTGTCTGACACAATAGGAAAGTAGGTCTCATAACATGGGTATTTTTTATAATGTTTTTATACTGACTGATCATTATGGCTGTAATCTATTTCAGGAACTACTGAAATATGATATGCCGAGATACTTTATATTATTTATTATATCAGAATATAAATATTCCTGGATTTCCTTGTTATTTCTATACAAATAATTGTTCTCAATATTTTATTATAATAAAAAATACAATGACCGTATTTGTTTCTTTTTCAGTTCTCCCACACTACACTACTTTTGTCATGTGTCTTGTTATTGCTTCTAATATGATATTTTTAAAACTATTTTGCCTTGGGCCAGCCAAGTGGCACATTGGTTATGAGCTGGCTAGGGACACCAGAGGGCCCCGGTTCGGATCCCACATATGAAGGCCGGTGACACTGCCCTCGACAGCTAAGATGCTGAACAACAGCTCAACTTGGAGCTGGGCTGCTGTGAGTCACTGGTGACACCTTAGGCTGCAGCCCTTGCGGCAGTGGGTTGCCATGGGCTACCGTGTGTAGCCAGCAGCCAGCGTGAGCAGCCAGCAGCCAGCGTGAGCAGCCAACAGCCCCCTAGCGGCCGTCCAGAAGCTGGCGACTGACCTGCCTCGCCCAGGAAGAGCGCAATGATGGTGCCAACTTGGGCCAGTGAAGCAACGTCCTCCACAACTAGACTGAAGAACAAAACGACAGCAACTTGTCTGTTCCCCTTCCCCCAATTCCCCAGCACTGTTCCCATCCCTCAATTCCCCAATAAAAATCTTTAAAAAACAAACAAACAAACAAAAAAGCTATTTTGCCTCTGAAGCCATTGCCTCTGTAAAATGCCACCATGCCATCAAACTTTTAAAAATAGGACACCGGATTACAATTTAAAATTAACAGTCACAGACATTAAATGATCCCCTTTAACATTTTACTCACATTCTGCAAAAATATCACAGTAAAGCTACAAAGTCACATCAATAGTACTGAATTTGTATTTTGGAAAACCTTGGACAAAGGATTGAGTTTCCTCCCTGAATAAAATTAACATATCTACTGACAAAGAAAAATAAACCCAAGGAAGTAAATAGATGTTAATAATGATGAAAAGGATATGCTTGTCAAAACATGGTCTCTAATGATTATTTTGCACAATTACCATCACTTTGATATCTTTAAATAATGATTTCTCATTATCTCTTCAAATAGGACCATGAATTTCAATATAGCAGATCAGAAAATTAGTGCATCTAAACGAAAGCCTGCATGTGTTAGGTGCCAGTGGGCTGTTTGAGGGAAGGGCTAAACAAATTATACCTATGCCCTGCCCTCCACAGTGTGATGCTGTTTCTGACTTAAACAGATGATAGGCGTATGCTGAGCAGCTTCTAATTACTGTTTTAATGATCTTATCTTTCATAGCTAATACACAGTAGCCATTTAAAGATTGAGCAAATAGGTATGCTTCTAATCACAGGTCTGCGCAGTTTTCTACCCGCATTGAAGATTTCTTTCTTATACATGTATATGTTTTAAACATGATGATGCATCCACATTGACTTGGCTTGGAACATGAAGGCATTGTGGGAACACAGACACAAAAATTACACTTACCATCAACTAAGGAAGGTCATTGAACTACTAAGTCACATGTTTTATGTTTGTTTTTCTTAGCCCCTGAATAACTGAGTACATACATTTGTATGGAATAAAGAATGTGCTCTCTGGTTTGGTTTTGCATTTTAGAAAACATTAAAGACCTCTGCTTAAGCATGGAGTCACCAATTCAAATATGTTATCATATCTTTGTAAGTTCTTTCTGTTATCTGCCTCCAGGCCTCCAGGTTAGTGCCTATTATTTCAGCATATATTTTAAGATTTACACATGTTGAAGGTGTTAGTATCTAGTGGCCAGTAGTTGAATTAATAACTACAGAATCCAGCCTCTTAAAATTATACTTTATAGAGAGAGGTGGGTTTAAGTAGTAATTTGGAAAATAGTCTATTATTTTTTAAAGCTACCCCTGCACTTTCTGAATGTTGTCTGTATATCTTTCAACAATGATATTTTGTATTTAATTAGCGTTTAAATCTAGCAATGATAAAAAGCTTAGCATGCATTATTTACTAATCCTCATAAAACTCCCATGAAGTCAGGAGTATCATCCTGGTTTTTCATATGTAAATGATTGACACGATTTAGAAACTGATTCAAAGTTAAATAATGAGTCATTTATGCATAAATGTCATCACTTTATCCACCAAAATATTCCACCTCTTTTAATAATTAATGTGAAATACAATGCTTGTTGTCTCTCTTTATATAAAAATTTGTGTATTACATTAGGTGAACATAAAAGTTAATAATCAAGATACAGTTATATGTTAGTGAATCTATCTTTCTCCAATATAAATCTCCGCAACATGTTATACTAATAAAATTTTAAAAAACATAAAGGTAATATTAAACATTTGTGTACATGCTGTTTATTTATGTTATAAGCACAACCATTTAAGCAGACGGAGATTTTTTTCATTTTTCTTTATAAGTTGTTTGTTATATCTATGAGTAAAGAAATATCAGGTATCCCCATGTTTACAATTATATTTGTCAGAGAAGAATTATTGTTTCATTCAATGTATGTCTTCAGGTTGTTTCAATGAAAAATCAGTGTAATTTGGTTTTTACATAAATTCCTTCAAAAATGCCTACTGTTTTAAATCTATTGGGTGAAAATATTTTTCATATTAATAAGTTTGGGGAAGCTGAAGTGATCTCTCTGTATACTTGTCTATGAATTTTAAAAGGCCTTATAATTCTAATTGTGATTTTAGGAAGCTAATCTATCTTGTTTCATGGTCCCCAGGCAAAAGTAACACTTGTATAAAAATCAAATGGTATTAATGTATTGGATATATTCTTGTTTCTATTACAAATCCTCATCTAGGTTTGGATAGAGATAATTGAGAATAAATTTGAGGCATCGTGCTTTGTTAACTCAACCAAATTACCAAGGCCAAAATTAAAACATTCTGAGAGGGAGTGGGGTGAAATGTGATTAGCTAAGTAACTTTGGAAATAAGTGGAATCTTTAAGACTAAAGGCAAAAGAAACTAGAAATAAGCACTGAACTATACGTTATAAAGTTGATTCTCACATGGGTAAAAATTAACACTTCTGAAATTATATATGTTATAGCAATTCAACAATTAAGTAAATGGATGGTGGATGGTTGGAGCCTAGTTTTTTTTTTTTTTTTCAATTTTAGAATAAGAAGGTACACATAAACAAGGAAGGATACTAGAATGATCTATGTGGTAATGGATTAACATCAGTATGAACTCATGTTTACCTTAGTATAGATATTGATGATTACATATAGAAATATTTATAGATACACAAATATACACAGGTTAGTAAGTGCTATATATTTCCTTGCAGAGAGGACCTAGAAACAATGACATCCCTGTAGCAACAAGCATATTTTGCATCCATTATCTTGGTTTCTAATACTATTCTTCAGGAGAGGGTGGGGTCCTTAGGCAAATGGCTCATTCTAGGACTGGGACAGAAATATACTAGTGATCCTGGAGAATATTATAGTGCCAAATCTCTCTCTCTCTCTCTCTCTCTCTCTCTCTCTCTCTCTCTCTCTCTCACACACACACACACACACTCATTCTATATGTCAAAGGAACACAGGAGCCAAGCGAAAGAGTTTCCATGGGTTAAAGCTGGTACAGTTTGAGCAACAAAATAAAGTGGTTTGCATTATAAATCATAGTATAAAATGTATGTCCATGAGTTCATACTAATTAAATACAATTCATTCATTCATTCATTCATTCATTCATTCATTCATTCATTCATGGAAGGAGAATAGAAAGATCTCTCATGCACAAGAATTCCAAATGATTTATGTACTCTGTCCTCAAGGAGGTGGGCACTCAAGTATGAGCTGATTACCTTCCAATGAGTACCATTATAGAGTTTTAGGGACCAAGGCAGGTCTCCCTACAGTAGTTAATTTTAAGCTAAAATTGAAGTATAAGTTGGAGTTAGCAAGGCAACACAGAAATGAAGTGGGGAGGAGGGGGGCAACTGTCCCAGACAGAGAGAACTATTTCTTTGTATTGGTTGGTGAAAGCTTTGAAATTCAAGGGCTCAGTACAAGAAGTAGTCAAACAAAACCAGAAAGCAGTGGCCTCAAAAAAGCAAGTGTGATTCAAGAGGAGGCAGGCAGCTAGACTGAAAAAAGTTCTGCAAGTGTAAAACACATTCAATTCGTATTTTAGTGGTAATATAAAGCCATAAAGGGTTTGGGGCCTGTGAGTAACCATCAGATAGGATTGTTAAAAGAATGTTCTAGCTGCTTTACACAGTATGAAAGGAACAAAGCAAAGAGAGATGTAATGGAATGCTGTGACAGTAATCCAGGTAAGGGATAATGTTGTCTCAGACATCTTACTTCTCTGTTTTCATAGAGCAGTGTTTCTCAAACTTGAATAAGCACTAGTAAAAACAAATTGCTGGGCACAAGGCCCAGAGTTTCTGATTCAGTAGAACTGAAATGAGACCTGAGAATTTGCATGTCTTACACGTTCTTAGGGGATGATGTTGCTGTTGTTGCTTCAAATACCAACTGGCACAGAGAATAAAAATCGCATTGCCTTCAGCTCACTGCTAACTACATAATGTACATGAACCCTTTTGAGGGTTGCCAGATTTAGCAAATAAAAAATATAGTACTCCCAGTAAAATTTGAATTTTAGATAAACAACAAATGCACTTTTTTTTTTTTAAGATTTTATTGGGGAATTGGGGAAGGGGAACAGACAAGTTGTTGTCCTTTCATTCTTCAGTCTAGTTGTGGAGGATGTCGCTTCACTGGCCTATATTGGCATTGTGATCGTTGTGTTCTTCCCGGATGAGGCAGATTGGTCGCCAGTCACTGGATGGCCGCTCACGCTGGTTGCCGGCCACTCATGGTAGTTTACGGCAGCCCACTGCAGCTTCACTGCAGTCAACACCTTTGCCAGCAACTCATGGCAACCCAGCTCCAGGTCAAGCTGTTGTTCACCATCTTAGCTGTAGAGGGCGCAGCATCACTGGCACCCATGTGGGATCCAACCGGGGCCCTGCTGCTCAGAGCTGGTGTCCCAAGCCAACTGTTAACCAGTGCACCACTCAGCTGGCCCAACAAATGCACTTCAGTGTAAGTATGTCCCATGAAAATCTTGGAGGTACTTATACTAGAAATCTATTCTTGTTTATTCAAAATTCCAGTTCCACTGGGAGTCCTATATTTTAACTGGCGAGGCTGCAGCTCTGACAGAGGTGTAATGGAATCTTCCAGGAAATGTATTCAGAAATGTATTTACTGGGTCTGATGGTACTGCACACTAATTTCATTAAGAACCACCAGACTTTTTTTTTCTCCAAAAGTGGATGAGTCTATTTCCTCCAGATCCATATGCAACGTTCTTCTCTCTCTACCATCTCACCAACTCTTGGTATTATAAACCCAGTATTCCCAATCCTCTTCATCTTTGCTAGTCTCCTGCATTTTTTATCAAAAACATGTAAATCTAAATTATACAAGTAGGGATCAATTCACCATTTTTTAAATAAAGAAGGTCCTTTGATTATGAAACTATTGATTATATTTTAAAAATTAAATGTGAAACATTTCAGTCCTATAATTACATGTTATTATTACATATAAAAATTGTATTAAGTACTCGTCTATTGTTGAAAAAGGAAAGAAAAACCTTAAAATCTATTATACTTGAAGTGCTCTATGCATCCTCTCCCCACTATCTCCTCTGCTTCCTCTCCCTTATACAATGAAATAATTTCTGTCTTCTGGGTTGATTTCTTTCATTTAATATCTTACATCTTTAATAGATGAATATGTGGCTTTAATATCAGACTAAGCCTTAAATATAGAGTCGTGTTTGTCTATTCCTCCACATGTTTTACTAGCTCAACATTTTGTTTGAGAGGCAAATCTCTATTAATAAATGTGGCTTTCTATCATTTACTTTCAATGCTATGTTTCATTCCCTTATATATACTATTGATTGATGGGTTGTTTGATTAATTGAGAGACCTTTAAGTTGTTTGCTGTGACAGACAACCCTTTTAGAATAATTTTTGTAGACATTCCTTTGTGAGAATGTGAAAAAGTTTCTCTAAAGAATATGCCAAAGAATAGTATTTCTTGGTAGTAAGGCATGTTACTTTAACTTTATAAGTATTTCCAAATTGTTCTCCAAAGAGAAGTAAAAGCATTCCTTCTGTTATTGATTTCTAGTTAGATTTACTATAGTTAGATAACATGCATTATATAATTTCGAGTATTTTAAATTTAACTTTGTTTTATGACTATGTTTTTTTTTAAATTCATTTCAGTGAATGTTCCATTTGCACTTGCAAAAGGATGTGTATTCTGTTTCTTTGATGTTGAGTGTTCTATAATGCGAATTACATACAGTTAGTAAAATATATTTTATATTGTAAATACTTTTATTCTGTAAACTTCCATCAAAGTATGCAGTTATCCAAACATAATTGTAGATTTGTCTATTTTCCTTTTGGTTCTATTAATTTTTGCTTTCTGTATTTGGAAACTGTGTTTTGGAGGCATGCATTTTAGTCAATATAGCCTTCTTTCGATTAGTTTTTGTTGCTCTATATTGTCACATTTCTTTCCTTCTACCCAGCTGAAATTATATACTTCAGATTTTGTATATATGCCGGTATTGTTCATGTGTATGCTCTAGGGATTACGATGTATATTATTAATTTTTAAATTTACATATTTATTTTGTATTAATTAGACTGTAAACTAATTAAAATTAACAGTTTACCTCTTCAAGGACTATAGCGACCTCACCAACATTTTGTGTATTCATCTTCCCACTTTTCTGTTGAAGCTGTCATAGGTATACATACATATGTTCAAACAGTTCAGGCATTTTAATTTTTCCTTTCTTTCAGAAAAAGCACACATATGTTAAAGAACTTAAAAAGGAAAAGTATATTTACCCAGAGTTTTATTATATTTTTAAATTCTTTTGATGTATTTATTTTCATATAACCATACTCATTGCATTAAACTTTTAAAAATGTTTCCAGCTTTATTAAGTATAATTAACAAATAAACATTGTACATATTTAATGTGTACAAGGTGATTTTTTTTTGTTTATTTTAAGATTATTTAGAGCAGTTTTAGGTTTATAATAAAAGTTCGAGGAAGGAACCAGGGTTTTCCATATGCCTCCTGCCCTCACACATGCACAACCTCCCCCTTTATCAACATCACTCACCAGAATTGTACATTTTTTTTTACCTAAGATGAAACTACATTGACACATAATAATTATTCAAAGTTGGTGGTTTACCTTAGGGTTCATCCCTAGTGTTTTACATTCTATGGGTTTTGACAAATGTATGACATATATCCATCATTATAATATCATACAGAGTATTTTAACTGCCCTAAAAACCCTCTGTGCTCTGCCTATTCATCCTCCACCCCCACGCTTCACGCCTGGCAACCACTGATCTTTTTTACTACCTCCATAGCTTTACCTTTTCCAAAATGTCATGTAGTTAAAACCATACAGTATGTAGCCTATTCAGATTGGTTTCTAGTACTTAGTCATATGCATTTAAGGTTCCTCCATGTCCTCTCATGTCTTGATGGCTCATTTCTTTTTGGTGTGGAATACTGTTCCAATCTCTGGATGTATAACAGTTTATTTATCCATTCATCTACTAAAGAACATCTTACTGGCTACCAAATGGGGCAATTATAAATAAAGCTGCTATAAACATCATGTTCAGGTCTTTTTGTGACCTATGGTTTCAACTTGTTTGGGTAAATAAATACCAAGGAGTATGATTGCTGGATCATATGACAAGAGTATGGTTCATTTTGTAAGAAAAAAATCAAACTGTCTTCTATAGGTGCTGTACCATTTTGCATTCCTCCCAGCAATGTATGAGAGTTCCTGTTGCTCTGCATCCTGGCCATCATTTGATGTTGTCAGATTTTGGAATTTGACCATCCTAATAAGTTTGTTGTGGCATCTCATTGTTTTCATTTGCATTTCCTTCATGACCTCTGACTTGAAGCATCTTTTCATATGCTTATTTGAAACTGTATCTTTTCTTAGATGAGGTATCTGTAAATATCTTTGGCTGATTTTTTAATGAAGTGGTTTATTTTTTTATTGTTGAGTTCCAAGAGGTTTTTTTTTTATACACTTCAGATAATAGTCCTTTATCAGAGGTGTCTCTTGCAAATATTTTCTTCTAGTCTAAGGCTTGTCTTCTAATTCTTTTGGTATTATGTTTTACAGAGCAATAGTTTTTAATTTTAATGAAGTACAGCTTATACATTATTTTTTCCATTGATTGTATTTTTTGTTATTATACCTAAAATGGCATTACCATACTAAGGTTATTGCTATGGCCTGGATTGTGGCATTCTCCATAAATTCCTATGTTTAAATCCTAACCTCCAGAGGTAATGTTATTAGTAGGTTGTGCCTTTGAGAGGTGATTATGTCATAAGGGTGGAGCCATCATGAATGGAATTAGTGCTCTTATAAAAGAGATTCCACAGAGCTCCCTTAGCCTCTTTTATCATATTGGATACAATACGTGTGTGAACTGGAATAAAGCCCTTACCTAACTATGCTCACACCCTGATCTTGTACTTTCAGCTTCTAGAAATATGATAAATAAATTTGGTATATAAGGTATTCCAGTGTGTGGTATTTTGTTATAGCAGCCCAAACAGACTATGACATTCATCTAGGTTTTCTCCTATGTTATCTTCTAGGAGTTATAGTACTATGTTTTACATTGAAGTCTGTGATCCATTGTGAATTTATTTTTGTGAAGGATATAAGGTCATTTTTTGTTTGCTTTTTTTTTTTTTTGCATATGGATGTACAGTTGTTTCAGCATCATTTGTTGAGAGACAATCTTTGTTCCATTGTAGCACCTTTGATCCCCTGTCCAAGATCAGTTAACTATATTATATTCTTGGTGGTCTATTTCTGGGCTTGCTGTATAGAGTTTTATTAACTTACTTGCCTATTATTCCACCAAGAATAGACAGACTGTATTGATTACTGTGGCTTTATAGTAAGTCTTAGTGTCAGGTAGTTCTTTTTTATTCTCTTTCTTCAATATTGTATTGGATATCCTGGGCTGTTTGCCTCTCCATATAAATATTAGTCAGTTTATTGATATAAATAAAATAACTTGCTGGGATTTGAACAGGGATTACATTGAATCTATAGATAAATTTGGGAAAAACTGGCATCTTGACAATATTATTTTTTCCTTTCCATGAACATGAGGTATTGCTCCATTTATTTAATTATTTGATTTCCTTCATTAGAGATTTTTAGTTTTCTTTACATAGATTGTGTTTGTATTTTTTAGATTTATTTCTACTAGGTCTAACAATTAAGTTTGCGAACTTGTGCAACAACATTGCTAAACTTTTTTTATATCAGAGAGATTATTTATCACAAATTTGTACCACCTGGACAGTTAACCAAGTTTATTTGGAAGTGTGAAATGGCTGCATGAAAAAGTTAGATGACCTGAATTTTCGTCAACAATTCATGGTTCTTGCATCATGAGAATGTACCAGCTCACATGGCACTGTCTGTGAGGGAGTTTTTAGCCAGTAAACAAATAGCTGTATTGGAACACCTTCCCCACATACTTGATCTGGCTCCCAGTGACTTCTTTCTTTACCTGAACATAAAGAAAATATTGAAAGGAAGACATTTTGATAACATTCAGGATGACAAGTGTAACACAACGACAGTTCTGATGGCCATTCCAGACAAAGAGTTCCAAACTTGCTTTGAAGGGTAGACTAGGCGCTGGTGTCAGTGTATAGCTTCCCAAGGGGAGTACTTTGAAGGTGACTCTAGTGATATTCAGCAATGAAGTATGTGGCACTTTTTCTAGGATGAGCTTACGAACTTGTCAGACTTCTTATGTGTTTTATTTTGGAGGTTCTAATGTAAGTGATACTGTGTTTTTAATCTCAAGTTCCACTTGTTCATTGTTGGTAATATAAAACAATTGGTTTTGTATATTAACCTTGTATCCTGCAGCCTTCCTATACTTGCTTGTTAGTCCAGGTTATTTATTTTTTCTTTAATTATTTTGGATTTTCTGCACAAACAATCATATCATCTGTAAACAAAGATAGTTTTATTTCTTCATTCTCTATTTGTGTACCATTTATTTCTTTTTCTGGTCTTATTGCATTAACTAAAATGTCCAGTATGACCTTGAAAAGGAGTGTGAGTGGGACATCCTTGTTTTGTAATTGATCATTAAAAAAGCTTTGAATTTCTCACCATTACGTATGATGTTAGTTGTAGTATTTTTGAAGATATTATTTATAGAGTTGATAGTTTCCCTTTATTCCTAGTTTACTGAAATTTTTTATCATGAATGGGATTGAATTTTGTCAAATGCTTGTTTTGCATCTATTGATATAATCATGTGACTTTCTTTTTTAGTCTGTTGATGTGATGGGTTACATTAATTGATTTTCAGATGTTGAACCAGTCTTGCATAGCTGATGTGAATCCCACTTGGTCATGGTGTCTAATTCTTTTTATACTTTTAAGAAAATTTTTGATTAGTTTATATTTTGTTAAGGATTTTTGCACCTATGATCATGCAATATTGGTCTGTAGTTTTCTAATAATGTCTGTGTCTAATTTTAGTATTAGAGTAATGCTGGTCTATTAGTAGGATGTAGTACTTCTATTTTATCATCTGAAAGAGATTTAAATAATTCTATAATTTCATCTTCAAATGTTTGTTAGAATTCACCAGGGAACACATCTGTGCATGCTGCTTTCAAATTTGAAAGGCTATTAACTATTGATTCAATTTCTTTAACAGATAGAGGTCTCTTCAGATCATCAATTTCTTCTTATGAGTCTTGGCAAATTGTGTCTTTAAAGTAATTGCCCCGATTCACTTAGGTTATCAGATTTGTGGGCATAGAGTAGTTGTTCACAATAGTTCTATAATCTCAGTTTAAGTTCTACAGGATCTGTAGTGATGTTTCCTCTTGCATTTCTGACATTATCAATTCCTGCCCTCTCTTTTTGTCTTTGTTAACCTGCACAGAGGCTTATTGATTTTACTGATGTTTTCAAAGAACCAGTTGTTGGTGTCATTGATTTTCACTATTGATTTCCTTTTTTTAATTGTATTAATTTCTGTTCAAATTCTTATTATTTATTTTCTTCTTCTTACTTTGGATTTAATTTTCTTTTCTTTTTTTTTTAGTTTCCTAAGATGGAAACTTAGATTATAGATTTAAAATTTTTCTTCATTTCCTATAAAACATTCATTCAATGCCATAAATTTCCATTTAAACACTGATTTTGCTGCATTCTACCACTTTTGATAAGTTGTCATTTCATTTTCATTTAGTTAAAAATATTTTTAAATTATCCTTGAGATTTCTTCTTTAATGTATGTGTTGTTTAGAAGTGTGTTGTTTAATCTCCAAGTGTTTTGGGATCTTCCCGTTATCTTTCTGTTATTGGTTTGTAGTTTAGTTCCACTGTGGTCTGAGAGCACATATTGTATTACAGTAAAACCTTGGATTTTGAGTAACATGGTTTGCAAGTGTTCTGCTAGATGAGTAAACATTTCTATTAGGTTGGTACAAAAGTAATAGTGGTTTTAGCCACTAATCATAATGACAAAAACTGCAATTACTTTTGCACCAACATAATAATACATTTTAACTTGGTAAACGAGCAATGTCTTGCAATACGAGTAGTTTGTTTCTGGAACGAATTATGCTTGCAAATTAAGGTATTACTGTATTTTTTTTTTTATAAGCTGAGCCACCCTGCTACCTGTTGGCAGCTCAGCGGCTGCTCAGCTCGGGCTGGGAATCGAACCACTGTTGCTCAGAGCTCAAACTCTAGAGCGAGCTCTTAACCAACTGATCCACTCGGCCGGCCCTGTATTACTGTAATTTTATTCTTTTAAATTTGTTAAGGTGTGTTTCGGGCTCAGAATATGTCTGTCTTAGTGAGTGTTCCATTGAACCTGAAAAAAAAAAGTGCATTCTACTCTTGTTGGATGTAGACTACAGATGTCCATTATATCCAGTTGATGGATGGTGTTGAATTCAACTAAGTCTTTACTGATTTTCTGCCTGCTAGATCTGTGCATTTCTGAGAGAAGGGAGTTGAGTCTTGAATTATGATAGGGGGTTCATCTATTCCTCTTTGGAGTTCCATCAGCTTTTTGCTCATGTACTTGATGCTTTTTTTCATTAGAAATATACATATTAAGAATTGTTATGTATTCCTGGAGAATTAACTTCTTTATTATTATGTAATGCCATTCTTTATCTTTGATAATTTTCCTTACTTTGAAGTCCTGTTTGAAATTAATATAGATATTTCTGCTTTTTTTTAATTAGTGTTAGAATGGTGTATTTTTCTGTATTTTTCATTTTTAAGCTACAAACTTTCATATTTAAAATGGATTTCTTGTAGACAACATATAATTGAGTCATATATTTGATCCATTCTGACAATCTCTGTGTTTTAATTAGTACATTTAATCCACTAATGTTCAAAATGATTATCGATATAGTTGGATTAATATCTACCATACCCATTACTGTTTTCTCTTTGTTGCCCTTGTCTTTTGTATCTATTTTGTATCTACAAAATGTCTTTTGTATCTACAGAACATAATCTTCTGTTCTTTTTCTGTCTTTCGTGGCTTTTATTATTTTTAAAATATTTTATTAAAATGTAGTTTTAATATTTTATTAAAACACACAATATTATATTATTCTCAGGGGTACACCATAGTCATTCAACATTTATATACCTAAAGAAGTGATCACCATGATAAGTCCAGCAACCATCTGATACCATACAACTCTATCATAATATTTTGACTATATTCACTATGCCATACATCACATTCCCTTGACTTATTTGTTTTATATCTGGATATCTGAATCTCTTATTCCCCTTTACCCTTTTCAAACCCTTTTAAAGTTTTTCAATTACAGTTGACATTCCACATTATTTTATATTAGCTTTGGTAATACAACATAGTGGTTAGACATTTATATACTTTATGAAGTGACCCTCCTGACTAGTCTAGTACCCACCTGGCACTATACATAGTTATTACCATATTATTCACTATATTCCCTATGCTTTAGTTTACATCCACTGACTGTTTTGTAACTACCAATTTGTATATCTTAATCCCTTCACCTTTTTTTTAATTAATTCTTCATTTTAAATTAGTCAACTGCTTTTATTTTTTGTTATTATTTTTTTAAAGATTTTTATTGGAGAATTGGGGGAAGGGGAATAGACAATTTGCTGTCCTTTAGTTCTTCAGTCTAGTTGTGGAGGACGTTGCTTCACTGGCCCAAGTTGGCACCATCATTGCGCTCTTCCCGGGCGAGGCAGATCAGTTGCCGGCTTCTGGATGGCCACTCACAGTGGCTGCTGGCCACTCACGCTGGCTGCTGGCTACACACGGTAGCCTATGGCAACCCACTGCCATAGGGGCTGCAGCCTACGCCGTCGCCGGCGACTTATGGCAGCCCAGCTCCAGGTTGAGCTGTTGTTCAGCATCTTAGCTGTGGAGGGCAGTGTCACTGACCCTCATATGTGGGACCCGAACCGGGGCCCTCTGGCGTCCCAAGCCAGCTCTTCACCAATGCGCCACTCGGCCGGTCCTCCCTTCACCTTTTACACCCCACCTCCCAACTTCTAACCCATATGACAATGAACAACTCATTCCCAGAATCTATGAGTCGGTATCTGTTTTGTTGATACATGCACTTTGTTCTTTAAATTCCACATATAAGTGAGATCATATGGTATTAGCCTTTCTCTGTCTGACTTATTTCACTTAGCATAATACCTCCCAGGTCCACCCATTTGTCACAAATGGTAAGATTTCATTCTTTTTATGGCTGAGTAATACTCTATAGTATACATATACCTCAATTTCTTTACCTAATCATCTACTGATGGGCACTTAGGTGGCTTCCATATCTTAGTTATTGTAAATAATGTTGCAATGAACATAGGGGTGCATATATCTTTTCAAATTAGTTTTTTTGTTTGTTTGTTTGTTGGGTTTTTTTTTTTTAGGGATAAATACCCAGAAGTGGAATTGCTGGGTAATTAGGCAGCTCTATTTTAATTTTTGAGGAACCTCCACACTGTTTTCCATAGTGGCTGCACCAATTTGAAATCCAACAACAGTGCACCAGGGTTATCTTTTCTCCACATCCTCACTAACAATTGTTTTTTGTTGATTTGTTGATTATGGCCATTATGATATGTGTGAGGGGATATATCTCATTGTGGTTTTAATTTTCACTTCTCTGATTAGTGATGTTCAGCATCTTTTCATATGTCCATCTGTATGTCCTCTTTGGAGAAATATCAGTTCAGGTCCTCTGCCAATTTTTTAATTGGGTTTTTAGGGGATTTTTTGGTATTAAGTTGTGTGAGTTCTTTTTAAATTTTGAATATTAATCCCTAATCAGATGTATCACTGGTGAATATCTTCTCCCATTCAGTAGGTTGTCTTTCTGTTTGTTTTGATATCTTTGCTGTGGAAAAATTTGTAGTGTAATTCTATTTATTTGTTTTTTCTTTTGTTTCCCTTGCTCAAGGTGACATAGGGAAAATATCACTAAGAACAATATCAGAGAGTTTACTGTGTATGTTTTCATCTGGAGTTGTCTTTGGTGGTTTTAACTAAGCATTTTATAATTTCATTTTCTCTCCTTCCTTAGCATATCAGTTATACTTTTTACAAAATTTATTTTAGTGATTTCCTTAGACTTTGCTATGTACATTTACAACTAATTCAAGTCTACTTTCAAATTACACTACTTTGCCGGTAGTGTAAGTACCTTATTATAACAAACTAACATTAATTCCTTCTTCTTGTCCCTTATGCCATGCTATCATTTATTTCACTTATATAGCCATACATACATATATCTGTATCTATATATGCATTATTTTATCTCTCTAGTAAAACTATTTTAACATTTCTTGCAAGGCAAGTCTACCTGCAACAAATTCCCTCAATTTTTGTCTGGAAAAATCTTTATTTCTCCTTTTCCTTTGAATAATTATTTTGGAAAATATAGAATCTAGTTTGGTGTTTTTGTTTTTTCTTTCTCTTAACACTTTAAATATTTTATTCACTTTCTTCTCTTTTTTTTAATTAAAGTTTATTGGGGTGGCAATTGTTAGCAAAGTTACATAGATTTAAACTGCACAATTGTGTAATACATCCTTTATACGTTCACTCTTTTTGATTACATGGTTTCTGAAGGCAAGTCAGATATAATTTTTACTTACGTTGTTGCTCTATAGATAATGTGCCCCCCACCCCCTTCAAAACCTTGCTATTTCAGGAATTTCTGTAGTTTGAAAATGATATGAGTAGATACAGATTTTGGGGGGGCTAGGGTAGGCTTTATCTTGCTTGGTTTCGCTGAGCTTCCTGGGTCAGTGGATTAGTGTTGAACATTAATTTGGGGGAAATTCTTAGTCATTATTGTTTCAGAATTTCTCTGTTCCTTTCTTTCTTTCTTTTCTCCTGGTATTTCCATTACATATTACTTTTGTTTTTTTTAATTTTTTTTTTTTTGGAGTTGACCCACAGTCCTTATATATATATTCTGTCCTAGTTTTTTTTTTTTTTCCTTAGTCTTCGTTCTCTTCACTTTGCAGTTTTTAAGGACTCTATTGATATATCCTGTAGCTAGCAAATATTTTCCCTCAGCTGTGACCAGTCTACTAATAAGCCCTCAAAGGCATTCCTAATTTCTGTTAGAGATTTTTATCCTAGCCTTTTTAAAATTCTTTCTTAAGATTTTCATCTCTCTGCTTACATTGCCCATCTGTTCTTGCATGCTGTTAACATCCATTAGAACACTTAGCATGTTAATTATAATTGTTTTAAATTCCCAGTTTCATAGTTCCAATGTCCTTCCATGTGTGCTTCTGATGCTTGCTCTGTTCCTTCAAATTTTTACCTTTTGGTATGCCTTTTAATTTTTTTCTTGATAGCAGGGAAAAAAAGAATTGCCTGCTGTAAACTGGTCTTTAACCATGTGGTAGTGGGGTGTGGGGGAAGGGCAAGCATTCTGAAGTCCTATCTCTGGATCTCAGCCTTTTAGAGAGGCTTTGCTGCTGGAATGTGAACTTCACAAGTGTTTCTCAGTTTTTCTCTCCCTACTTATGCAGGGCGGGATTGTTAGAGCCAGCTGGAGTTGGGTATTTTTCTTCCCCAGGTCAACTAGGCTCTGATAAAAGCCCAGCCAGTTAGGTTCCTGGTAACTGGTTTCTCCTGAGGGCAGGCCTTGTTAAGAACAGAATGCTCTGGTTCATTTCAAAGTGGTTGTATTTCCCCAGGTCCTGCCAGAAGCCAGGGGGGATTTTTCTCTGATACTTCCTGTGGGAATCTGGTGGAATTCCTGGGAGTAAATCTCACAGTACTGGAGGAGGCCCCTGTGACTGAGTGCCCTGGGTGCTTTTAACGCGCAGAGTGATCCACCCTGAGACTCCAGCAAGCCATCAATTACAGTTCAGATTTTCTTACTCTGGCTTCGGTTCCTGCGGTGGTTTCTGCGGGTGAATGTCGGCTCAGGTAAGCCATAACTCCTTGCATTTGCTTGTTTTGTCTGTTGACTCTAATTTCGGAGGCAGTGGTTAGTCCTGTGTCTTTCCCTCTCTTAGGGATCCAAGAAGAGTGATTTCTCAGTCTATTTAGCTTTTTACTGGTTACGACGAAGTAGCGACTTCCATGCCCCTTACATGTGGAACGGAAACTGGAAATTACTTCTTGAAGTTTTATAATGATTTTGCTTTAAGAAACACTTACATCATGTAGTCTTTTTTTTTTCTTCTAAATATTTTTGTTTTACTTGTCATATTTGGATCTACATATTCTAGAATTGATATAATTAGTCTTACAACATAGTTTCGCATGTAGCATGAGTTAAAGATTTTATTTTACTTTTGTGAATTTTTAAATATGCTAGAAAAGAACTGCTAGGTTATCATCCTTGCCCAATCTTTCTAAAGTATCATGTATTATTATCCTATATATGAGTTCATTCGTGATATTTTCCTTTGTAGATTGATCAGAAAGTCTTTCCACCCTCATGCTAAAATTAGTCATTACATTTTGATAAATCAATGTTGATATTTTATTTCATGGGAATGTCTCCAAACATGCTTGCTTCTTCAGGATTGCTTGTGTATTATTGGCCTTTCTCTTCATATTTTCTTAGAACCATATAAAAATTCATTCATTTTTTTATTTTTAGTAAAATTTCAATTTGAAAATTAATTTTAGATGAATTTATTTTTTTTACATTATTACCATTTTTTTAAAAATCTATGGCCCTGGTATAGATCTCTATTTATTTAGAATTTTTTGTGACTTTCAATACCTTCTATTTTTCTCTGAAAAGATCTTGTATATACTTTGGTTTATGATGATATATCGTATATTGTTGTTACTGTGGAAGGCAAGATCTTTTATGCTTAAGTACATTTTCTGATTTTGCTTGTATATTCAAATAGATGTGATTTCTATGTATTGAATTCGTAGTTACTATTTAACATGCTTATTTTTTTTCTTGGTGGTTGTATTGGATATTTATTTCAACAATGTTATTGCCTTAAATAATGATCATTTGTTTCTTCTCAGTCCTTACACATTCCATTTTTATTATTTTTCTTTCTTATTCACTACGTAAGACCTTGGCTGTAATGTTAACTAGAAATACTGATAGCAGGCATGCTTGGCTTGTTTCTGATTTCAATCAAAATGCTTCTAATGATGTACAATTACAAATGGCACATAGTGTGTGGATGCAAATAGGACTCATATTGAAGAAGTTCCTTTCTTGCATAGCTGTTGAATATTATCAGAGCATTTTTAATAAATATTGAAATAATTATGTATGTATTCATTTATATATACTTTATAATGTTAGATTTATATAATTACTTTGTCAAGATTTTTGAAGAGCCTCAGCTTTTACTCTGCTTGCCATTACTGGTTCAGGGATGATGGCAAAAAATAGGATATTCTTGAGTCACAGAGACAGAAGGACTTTTTTCTCAAGGCAGAGTAAGCAGTATGGGCATTGCTTTTCCCCTTACTCCTAAATCCCACAACGTGAAGTGAGGGGCTCATAATCCTAAGAATGCAGTGGGTTTATGTCACAGTTTAGGAATGCAGGGCAAGGGCACAGGGATTTTTGGTAAAGCAGCAAAATTTATAAAGAAGAAAATAAGCTGGCCCTTCAGCCCCATGGAATGAACGGTTACATGGTAGTCATACTGAACTTGTCTTAACCTATCTAAGCATCTATGTTACCAGCTAGAGAAATTCTCCATAACATATATAAATTGAATTATATATATGATACAATATTGAATGTGTTTTGCTAAAGTATTTGTAGGGATTTTTGCAACACTGTTCGTTTTGCCGTGGGCTTCTAAGTTCATTTTTTAATAATCTATTTTCATTATTTTTATTCAAGTACAATCTATACAATATTATATTAGTTTCGGGTCTATAAAATAGTAATTAGACATTTATGTAACTTATGAAGTGATCATCCCAATAAGTCTAGTACTCATCTGACACCATACATATTTAATACAATACTATTGACTATATTCTCTATGCTGTACTTTATATCCTATGACATTTATAACTGGCAATTTGTACTTTTCAATACCCTTACCTTTTTCCCCCCTTTCCCCTACCGCCCCTCCCATCTGGTAACCATCAATTGTTCTCTGTATCTATGAGTTTGTTTCTGTTTGCTTTATTTTTTAGATTCTACATATAAGTAAAATCATATGGTGTTTGTCTTTCTCATTCTGACTTATTTCACTCAGCGTAATGCCCTCTAGATCAATCCATGTTGTTGCAAATGACAAGATTTCACTCTTTTTATGGCTGAGTAATATTACATGGTATATATGTACTGCAATACTCCTTTATCCGATCATCTTTTGTTAGACACTTAGGTCACTTCTATACCTTGGCTAGTGTAAATAATGCTGCAGTGAACATAGGGGTGCATGTATCTTTTTAAATTAGTATTTTGGTTTTCTTCAGAAAATTACCCAGAAGTGAAATTGTGGGGTCATATCATAGTTCTGCTTTTAATTTTTTGAGGAACCTCCATACTGTTTCCCATAGTGGCTGCATCAATTTGCAATCCCACCAACAATGCACCTGGGTTCCCTTTACTCCACATTCTGGACAACACTTGTTGTTTGTTGATTCATTGATATAACTATTCTCACATGTGTGAGGAGATAGCTCCTGGTGGTTTTAATTTGTTTTCCCCTGATGATTAGTTATGGTGAACATCTTTCCATATGCCTATTGGCCATCTGTATGTCCTTTTTGAGAAATATCAGTTCAGGTCCTTTGCCCATTTTTTAATTGGATTGTTTGTTTTTTGGTATTAAGTTGTATGAGTTGTTTATATATTTTGGATATTAACCCCTTATAGGTAGTATTACTGGCAAATATCTTCTCATATTTAAAATGTTGTTTTTTTGTTTTGTTGATTTTTTTTAATACTCTTGTTATATGGAGTAGGTCATAAAATTAAAATGAGTTTATTAGCTTCATAATATAAGTTGGGTTGTATTTTGCCTGTTCATGGAAGGATTTACAAAAATGATAATGCATTGTTTTTCAAAAAATGTAGTAGGAGTACTTAATTAGTTTTTAGGAAAGGATATACAACTGCTGATTAAAAGTCTACATGAGTATTTTGTGTATTTTCTTTCTGTAAATTTATTATATTATAATGTATATCATTATAAGTAATGTTTATTCAGAAATCTTCAATCTATTCTGAAAGCATAGTATATATGCACACATATGGAAAGAATATGAATTTAGAATATAAAAAATATTTTACAAATTCATAATACTTGATGGACTGACTTCTCTGATAAAGTTTACATGTTGTCTGTCTTATTTAAAGAATTATTTGATGAGAGTTTGCTTTCAATTATTTAGACAACAAAGCTTTAAAACTAGGTTGTATGAATTTGCATTTACTAGAAAATGGGAGAATAATGATTTTAACTTTGAGGTTTCAATATTCAAGACCAGGGATATTATAAAAGGATTGTCCTTGAAATTTCAGAGTTTCATTGAAATATACTCTAGGTTTATAACTCATTGAGCATCTTGTTGATTTCTACATTGGCTTGACTGGACATAGCTAAAACTTCAAAAATCTCATTTTTTTTTTTTATTCTTCTGAGGCTTGAGAAAACCATTTATAATACCCCAGTGAAATACATAGTTACCTATAATACTCATGTCCATTTTATGTAGATATTCAAATAAGAACTCCAACTGGATCTTGAAGATAATTACAAAAATCAGAAAATAATGAGATTACTAAGCTATCTTAGATAGTTACTGAAGAATTTTTTAAATTATTAAGTCCCTTAGAGTTCTAACCAACATAGAATTTACGGCGAACACTTCCAGTGGTTGTCCATGTTGCTTGCTGTATAAGATAAATGCCGTAGAAAGCATTTTTCCCCCATATGTTTATAGATACATGAAAAATACTTGGAGAAAGGAGAACATTTGGGGAAGTTTGAGAAGTAGGTTGACTGATTTATATGCCTGGTCCTCATAAAGCACACAGTAATTATATGGTGTGTTCTCATGGCTTTCACAGGACTTTCTGTGGTTTATAGTGGTGAAAGGCAACCCCTAGTTCTGCATTCAGGTGAGATGTTAAAGCTGTGTACTAATTAATCTTTCTTCATGATACTGTTCCCAAAAGACCACTTGGTCGAACATCTTGTCATCTGTTGTGCCTACAAAGAGAAGGAAGAAATGACATCATAGGAAGTATCAGACCAGCTCAGCAGGGGAAGAAAGTGGGATTGGAGGATAGCAACCATATCAGGAACAGTAAAGTAACCACAGAGTCCAATATTTAGTTGTAAAAGTGTCCCATGGCAGCTTCTCCAAACAGAGGGAGAGATCTAATTCCAGCCAGATCCAGTCCTGCCCCCAAACACCATTCTCCTCAGATTTACCGCAGAGCACCAAAACCTTACACGTTAAAGCCCACAATTCTGCTTCTCCCAATAATATTTTAAAAAGTGTGCTTTTACATTATAAACTATATAGGCTCTTCAAAAGTTATGTTTTCATGCGTGTTAATGACTTCTAACTTAATTTTGTTTGTTTACAAGAAGGTAGTTTATATTTTTTCCATTAAATTTTCTGAGACTTGTTTGATTATCTAATATGTGGTCAGGTTTTAAAATGTTCTGTGTATGCTAGTAAGGAAGAGATAGTCTCTAACTATTGGATACAATAATTATATGTACCTGCCGGAACACACTATGAAGTATAGGGTCCCAATCTACTATATATATATTTTTAATTTTGTTGGCTTGATCTTTAATTACTGTGGTGGTTAAAGACAAATATTTTAGTTTTCCTTTGAGGATATCTCAAATTTTTTTTATATATTTGAAACTAAGTATATATACATGCATTTATATTTTTTATATATTACATACAAAATAAATTGTATTTTATTTATTTATTTATTTTTATGCATGTCTACTATTTATTTATTTATTTATTTATTTATTTTTATGCATGTCTACTATTTATTTATTTATTTATTTTTATGCATGTCTACTATTGTTTTTTATTTTTTTATTTTTTGGAAATCATGTATGAGTATAAGACAACAAATATTTTAAATTATGGAGTAGGGAGTTTGCCATTTCTGTTTATTTAGTAATATTTCCATTTAATTTTTTTTCTTTTAGTCCAATTTTAGTATTTTAAATTTCTATAAATTAATCTATTTTGATAGATTACTAAATTTATTGGCATATCTTATTGCATCTTTTTCATTTTAAAATAATTTTCCTCAGAGACATCTCTAGACAATTCATTCATGCTATCCTCATTTCGTGAGTTTTTAGCATATGAAAATACCATTTATGCGTTCAACATTCTTAAGTTCTATTTGATAATGAGAGGTCATGATAAAAATAGACAATTGAACATACGATATGACATAATATGGTAGGTTGTTTTAAAATAAAAATATGTAATATGGTGGAGGAATGAAAATGCAGAAGAAAAGCTCATTTAATGCTTTTGTTATTCAACACAATATATATTCAGAAAAAGACCCTTTAATAGTGTTACACTGTCAGAAGCCTTCAGGAGGTAATAGAGGGCGTCATATAATTACCTGCACAGTAAGCATACCTGGTTGGAGAACACTAAGTGCAAAGGACTGAGGCTGGAAATTTTCTGGTCAATTCATGGAGCAGCAAGGAGGGCAGTGTAGCTAAAGCAGTGGAGTAAGTGGAGAGCAGTTCAAAGATGACGTCAGAGTGACCGGCAAGGGCCAGTCTTTAGGGTTGCTTAAACTATCACAAGGCCTTGCTCAAAAAAGTTCTAGCTGGGATGATAAATTTTATTTACTCTACCTGCCTTAGTTTCCAAGGGCTGCCGTAACAATTTACCATAGTGCGGGTAGCTTAAAACAAGATTTATTCTTTCACAGTTCAGGAGGTCAGAGTCTAACACCAAGGTACCACCAGCAGGTTGGTTCCTTCTGGAGGCTCTGAGGAAGAAAGCGTTCCATGCCTCTCTCTTAGCTTCTGATTGTTTCTGGAAATGCTTGGTGTTTCTTGCCAATTTCAGCTCTGATATCACGAAGCATTCTTTTGTTTGTGGGAGAATAACTCTAATCTCTGCTTCCATCTGCCCATGAACTTCTCTGTATGAGTCTCTGTATGTTCACTCCCCTTTATATAAGGACAGCATTCCTGGGATTTAGGGCCCACCCTAATCCAGTATAACCTCACTTTAACTAATTACCTCAGCAAAGAGTCAATTTCCCAATAAAGCCACATTCTGACAAGAAATTGGGGGTTAGGGGGAAGACTGTTCAACCCACTACAGGAGCCAGAGATGAATCAAGTAGCTTCCTTCCCAATGTCCACCCGTCTACAGGAAACGTTACCATTGCTTGCTGTCAGAGGCATTTCAGTCACCACCCTCTGTAGCACTGTCTGCCTGGCCTGCCTTCAGAGAACTCCAGTGATGTTATTCTCTGGGGGAGTTTCTAGTTGAGGGTCAAACACCAATCCAACCCCCAGAAACTACAGCAGACACAGGTCAGACTTGTCACATTCTGTTCTTTAGTTTAGTGGCATTGGTGCTCCAAGATTTGTGCATCTCAGCCAGCATTCAGCAGAGGGGAGGAATTCCTCTCTCCTCTTAAAAAGCATCTCCACTCTGCAAGGGGTAAAGGGATGAGGGGGCATGGAATATACCATATTCAGGGACTTCCTGCAAAGAAATCCTCTCCTGACCTTCCTCTAGCAGTCTCCCCATTTTAGGTATGCTGAGGGACAAGATTTTCCAGTACCCTCTTAGTCAATTCTCAAAACTGGCCTGGTAACTCTTAGAATGTGTGATCACTTTACACCCATTTTGAAAGCTAGTGCACCTTAACCAAATGAAATGAGACAAATGAAAAAGTTTCATTTAACATTGTGATATAGAAAAACTTAAGAAAGAAAGTAAAGCAAGACAGAGAGAGAGAGAGAGAGAGAGAGAGAGAGAGAGAGAGAGAGAGAGAGAGAGAAACAAAGAAACAAAGAAAGAAAATGTTCTTTTGTGTATTTATTTTGTACATTCACCCAAATCAGGGATCTTCAAGCTTCTGAGAATAATATACTTGCGACCACAAGTATATACTTGGGGCGCAAGTATAAAACAGCCACAACAACATAAACTCAAAATGTCACATTCAAATTCCAAGACTCGTCAGTCTTTTATTGTCCTCAGCTTAAATTAATTTGGACTGAAATAAATATAAATCACACTGTAAAAAATAAGAGTATTATGACACAAATTGGAACAAATTCTATTTGTTATAAACGTGAACTTGTGAATGTAAAAATGGCAGTAAGATATTTTAAGCCATTTTTAAAGATCATGAATCAAAGAACTACATACTTCCCCACAGATTAACCTAAGGAAAAATGGATAACTGACTAACATAATTTTAAATAATGTTAAACTTTCATCCTAATTATAAAATGCATACAAGTTAATTATTAAAAGTTCTACAATAAAATACATAAAAACACAAAGCAATTGTATCAGAGATTAGCATTAACATTTAATTAACATTTTGATATATGTAATCCAATATTCATACGCATATATTTATAAAGTGGAATGTTTTATAAAGTTACATTTTATATCAATTTGTTTATACCATACATAGTTTTGGGGTATCTATTTTTTTTTAATTTTTGTAGGTCTGTTTTTGTTTTGCTTTTTATTAAGTTTACTGGGGTGATATTGGTTAATAAATTTATATGGGATTCAAGTGTACAATTTTGTAATACATCATGTATGTATTGAAGTGTATGCTCACTGCCCAAAGTCAAATCTCCTTCTGTCACTATATATTTGATTCCCTTTTTCCTCTTCTACCACCCACTGCCCTGATTACCCTCTGGTAACCACTGAACTGTTGTCGGTGTCTACGAGTTTCTGCTTGTTCATTCGTTTTGTTTATTGCTTTCAGTTTTATATCCCATATATCAGTGAAGTCATATGGTTCTTGACTTTTTCTGTCTGACTTATTTCGCTTAGCATGATAATCTCAAGATCCATCCATGTTGTTGCAAATGGCAATATTTTATCTTTTCTCATGGCCAAGTAGTAATATTCCATTGTATATAGGTACCATATCTTGTTTATACAATCATTTTATCAAAGGACACTTCAGTTTTCATATCTTGGTCACCACAAATAATGCTGCAATGAACACGGGGGTACATATATCTTTACAGATAAATATTTTAAGATATTTTGGGGTAGATACCCAGAAGGGGAATTGCTAAATCATATGATAATTCTATTCTCAATTTTTTGAGGAACCTCCATACTGTTTTCCATAGTGGCTATACCAATTTACATTCCCACCAACAATGTATGAGTATTTCTTTTTCTCCACAACCTCTCCACACTTGTTATTATTAACACTTGCTTTGTTGCTAATAGCCATTCTAACAGGTGTGAGGTCATATCTCATTATAATTTTGACTTTCTTAACTTATATTCTTAGTCCTAACATTTTTCCATGTTATTATATGCTCTTCTGAAGCATAAGCTTTTTTTTTACAGAAAATTTCAAAAATACACAAAAGTAGGGAGAACAATTAATTAATTAGTAGTAAACTTACCTAGACCCAATACTCAGCCAATGCAAGTAGCAACATCACTTACATGTGTTTGCCTCATCTACTGTCTTCCCAATATGTTTTTTGTTTTAGTTTGTTCCTGAAGTATTATAAAACAAATTTCAAGTGTAATTTTATTTTACAAGTGAACACTTAGGTGTAAATTTTTAATAGTAAGGACTTTTTGAATATATAACTCCAATAACATAACACCTGAGAAATTAACAATCCCCTAACATTATGTAGTACACAATTCTTGCTATGAGGTTGTCAGAAAAGTCATGACATATTTTTTCTATGTTTTTCACTGCAAAAATGTGTCATGACTTTTCCAACAACCCAATATATTTCTCCAATTGTCTCAAACATGTATTTCCATGATTGGCTTGTTCAAATCAGGATCCAGAAACATTGACACATTGAATTTGGTTAGTCAGTTTAAATTTTTAGAAGCTTATTTAATATTTTATCATATTTATTTGTAGAAAAATGCATGAATCTTTGGACAATAAATTTTCCATGTTCTGAATTTGATTGATTTCATCCTTATGGTATCATTTGGCGTGCACCTCTCCCTATTGCATTTCCTGTGAACTGATATTTAGATCTTCAGTTTTGATTAGATACTGGTTTAATTCTGTATTCATAATAATAATTGTTAGGCAATGTTATGTTCTTTACATGAGATGAGAAACAATGTCTGATTTATCCACATATCACTTGCAATGACTGACTAGTATTTAATGATTGTAACATTCTTTTCTTTTCCATTTTAAAAAATAATCTTTTATTCAACATTTGGAATCTAAAATGTGCTTCATGGAATTGGATAAAATTATAGTATATACAACATCATCTAGTAGTAATTTTCTTATTAAAGACATACATTATAAATGGAGAACTCAACTGATAGATTTTATCATGTGTGCTTTCTTGAGTAATTTCTCTACTCTGGTCACTCTCAATTTAAGATACAGAAAAATCTGGAATCCTACACCAGTACCCCTGGAAGTAAGCTCAGCATGGGAGGTACAACATACCTCAGGGGTGACTCAATGTATTGACATTTATTATTGCTCAACTAAGTTTTAAACAAGTGTATTTATATATATATATATATATATATATATATATATATATATATATATATATATATATATATATATATTAAGGAGGAGTTGGGATTTAGAGTCCAGCAAATAATCATTAAATGCTTATAATATGTACAATTATAAATACCTAGCTATGAATGCTGTTGAAGAGTTTCTTTGTTTACTTAATAATCATTCTCGATGCTTTAGTCCGTGCTGTTCAGAACTCTCTTCTGTAGATGTTACTGATCCAGAGCATTTGTGATTAGTACCTTGATGCTACTCAGCCCTTAGTGACTAAGTAAGCTTTATAACCTTAGGCTGAAATATCAACAGTTATTGTATCATAACCCTGACTAGGAAATAAATGACAGTTTCTTATTCTGAAAACATATTCAAACTGGTGCTTTCCAGTTCCATGGGATGTCATTAATTTTTCTAATAAGGAATAAAATGGTTCAGCAACAAATGCCATTTATGTAATATCAAAGACCAAAATGGAAGTGGCTCAGTGTTTTGGTCATGGCTCTTTTCTATTTAAGTTATGGAAGTATAAACCAAACTGAAACTGTGCGCTACAGCTGTGTGTGCCTCCAAGAATAATTCTCAACCTCTCTCTGCTCTGCTTCTCTTATCGCTCCCATTCCTGCTTTTCTCTGAAAATCCATTTCATTCTTTCAGACTAATTCAGTCTGTAAATATGAACTCTGTCAGCTTCTTGATATATTTATCATAAGAGGGAGACTGACTGATTCAAATGTAAAATGCTGGAAATGAGGAAGACAAACTGACATAGACATAAATCTGGCAAAATCTGTGTAGAATTTGTATGCCAAAAGCTATAAAACACAGATAGAAGAACTTGAAGAAGACCTAAATAATTGGAAAAATATACTGTGTCTGTGGGTTTAGACACTTAACATTGTTAAGATGCCATTTTCCTTAAATTGATCAACCCTAGTCAAAATCCCAGCAAGAATTTGTATGGATAATGATAAACTGATTTTAAAATTATATGACAACACGGAACCCAGAATACCTAAAATACTTCTGATAAAGAGGAACAAAGTTGAAGAATCCACACTACCTGATTTTAATACTTAATATAAAGTTACAGTAATCAAGACAGTATGATATTAACAGAAGGATATACACATAGATAAATTAAATATAGCCCAGAAAAGCTCCCACAGAAATATACTGGTTTAATTTTTGACAGAGGTACCAAGGCAATTGAATGGAAAAAGGACAATGTTCTTCAACATATGGTGCTAAAATAATTGGATACCATATAAAAAAGAAAAAACAAACAAAAAGACACATCAAACCACACCTCACACTTTATACACAAATTATTCAAAATGGATCATAGACTTAAAGGTAAAATGTAAAATTATAAAAGTAATAGAGGAAAATATAGAAAATCGTTTTAACCCAGAATTAGGTAAAGATTTACTAGTTGCAGTATCAAAAGCCAAATGTGTAAAATGACAAATTGGATTTCATTAAAATTAAAAACTTCTGCTGTGTGAAATATAATATGAAGAAAATAAAAATCACATATCTTGCAAAGCACATATCTCACAAAGGATTTATATGCAGATTATATAAAGAATATTCAAAACTCAATAAGAAAGCAGACCAATTTAAAAAAAAATGAGCAAAATATTTGAACAGACATTTCACCAAAACAGATACACTGATGGCAAATATACAGTGGAGAAGATGCTCATCTTAATTAGCTATTAGAGAAATGAAATTAAAACTACAATGAGATATCACTGCTCACCTGTTAAATTGGCTTGAAACAGATCGATAATACCAAGCACTGACAAAGATGTCCCAGAGTTAAATTTCACATATGTTCTTTATTGATTAGGTAATCTAAATAATCAACTTTTCTCATTTTCAATTTCCACATTTGTAAAATGTGGCTGCTGCCGCCTATCATGTATATGCTACTGGACTGTTATGAGAAACAAATACAAAACATGTAGGAATCGTTTTGAAAAATGTACAGTACTAATGTAATGAAATATTACTAGAGTATAATTTCAGTGAGGTTAATAGGAAAGATTCAAAAATGCTGAAAACAGAACAGTAACATTTATATATGAGGTATATTTATATCATTTATTACACAAAAGTCATTTTGAAAGAATTATAAGAAGCATTATTATCATCAATTAAACATGCCAATAATGTTAATGAGCATAGAACTATTGGCCCAGAACATAAATAAATATTACTAACCAAATTAATGATATAAATATTAATTTTGCATATATAAACTATTTTACAATATTTAAGGCAAGCTGAGATTAATTATTTCAATGTTTGCTTTCAAACGATCTCAATTTTAATACAAATATTCATTATATAAATAAGTTATTTTCTATGCATCTGTATCTGATTATTCACTATAAAGCAGGCAGATAATACATTGAGCTGTACTATTTTGCAAAGAAAAGATAAAAAGAAATAAAATAATGACTCCTAATCTAAAGAAAAAATTAAAATGTCAACAGTCCCTTGGTGACAGTTTTATATGAATCTTTAAAAGAAGCTTATTTTGGAAAGCCTTCTGGTCACCCCCAATTACTATGGTTGCTTTGGTTGTGACAGCTGGTGTATAATCTTTGATTACCCAGTCATTAGAATGTCTTTTATACCTTTTTAAATGCCATCAGCACACTGTTTGCTTTTCAAATCACACCCTAAAGTGGGAGGATCATGGGCATTGAGTTATCTATGAAGTTTCTAAGCCTTTTTCACACTTTCAGGACCTGGTAAATTTAAATACAATACGGGAATCTGATGCTACTCCAGCTTTGATATATTAAATGTGTCCTAGAACTTTTTTGACATTTACTGGTATTTTTTATCTTTTTCTTCTACCCTCTTTCTTGACAGGAAAAAAAAAAAAAAAAGAAAAAAGCATTAATTTCATTAGAGTTCATCAGTGTTCCCTCTTTGAGAATAGTAATAATGAGGTCAGGACAAAGGTACAACCACAAGGCCAATCAATTACCTTTTCACTGAGGGAAAAAAAGCATAATTGTTTCATAGCCTTCCACCACTTCTTTAACCTAATCAATCAACCAGCTTGAAATTTTGCCTCAGTGAAGTAGAGGGACATGCAGATTCATCTCTGTGGTGTGGGTGGGAAATTTAATGAGGAATCAGAGGGTCTTCTATTTTTCTTTCTGTTTTTTTATTTTCCTAATCATGTGCTTTAAAAAATAATTCTGATAACTTTACTGAGCCCCAGGTTCTTGGAAAGTAAAATGAAAGCAACTGGTGTTTTTACTTCTTGGAGTTATTCTGGGCATTAAAAAAATATAAATCATGCTGTCTGGAAAGCTCTGTATTGTAATACATTGCTGGTGATAGTGGTGCCTCCACAGGTAAATTAATCAGAACAAGTGTCCAGCTCCTAGTGGGTCAGTGGCGTGAGTGCCGCAAAAGGCAGACTGGCCAGACAGCGAGCTGAGGCACTTCGGTGTCCACTTGTGTCTTCCACCGCACAGCCAGGTGGAAATTAACGTCTCAATTTCCTTTTAGAAAAAAATTCAAAAGGAGTTTTTTAATCAGTGTTCATTGGAGGAATTTTTAAATACCTTGAAAGATGAGAAGAAAATCGTAAAAATGTGTGTGTTGGTAAATGTTTTCAATAAGAGGGCTTCAGGTACTTAAAAGACGATGAAATGCTAGTAGAAATGGGAATACAGAAGCTGCATGAAGATTTCAGTCAAGAAGTCTGAAAGAAATGTATTTAACACAACATAGGCCAAAGTTGCTTGCATTTTCATGTTTTTAATTATGTTTTGCTTTTTGCTGTGTAAACGCTGGTTTTCTAATGCTGCTTAACATGTCTGTATGGCAATGTCCTGGAATAATGCAAGCCAAACAAACTTAACAGCATTGTAATACATTCAGGTAGGAGAGAAAAAGTTTAAAATCATGAGATTTGTTTAGGAAATAGTTCTTTAATTGGGAAAATTCTAGTAATCTGAGTTTCAAATCTTAAAATACTTATCCTTGAAGTGTGTCACAATTATATTTCTTGAAATGAATTTGCTATATTATTTACTGTATTTCTTTGTTTAAGCTCAGACTTGGTGGAGATTTCTAGACTTCATTTTGAGTATGGGAAACTCTCCAATCATCAAGTGCTTATTGCTTTTAAGGTATATCCTTGTCAATATCTCTGCTATTTCACAGTTTATTTCCTCCACACCTAGTGATTTTCTAAAGTTGCATCATGAATTTCTTCATAGAGACTTCACTGTCTATTAAACCCACACTGATTTTCCATGAAAACTGCATTTGAAATTGGAATTTTCCCTATTGTGAAATTCTATAGTAATGTCTCATGTAAAATATTGACGTTTTGGGCTAGTTACCTTTTTACATATTAGATATATAGAGGGACTGTGATTATCAGTGTAGCCTTTGTTTAAGAATATACTGGTTCTCAGATAGGTTCTCTTTTGTAACCATATTCCAAATACTGAAAAATACACTTATAAATTGTTCACAATAAGACGATATGACTTTTTGGTGATGTTTAACATAATTCTTGAAAAAAAAGGGAATTCTGGAAATCCTGTCATCTGTTATTAATTTAATTCAAAATCTGTAAAAGACTCTGAAGTAGATACTGTAGTAAATATTTTTCTTAAAATGTGAATTATAATGTCTTTTATGGAGCTAGTTCTCTCATTAGTAGATTAAGCATATGCATAACTACAATACTAATCAATATCAGAGAAATGACTAAATAGAGACATTGATGGTCCCAGTTTGAATTTGGGGTGATCGCACTCCCCTGATACTTCCCTGGTTCACAAAAAAGAGTTTCAAGTCTGTGGGAGCTAATTGTTAAGAAATAAACATTATACAACAGGGGCAAATTTTTAGCTAAACTTACTTGTATTTGGAACAGGACTGTATTATACAGGTTTCTGTTATTGATTGAGGTTGAGATTATTGTAATTTAAGGAATGGATGTAGTATAAGCACTAGAGTGAGAGTGTAAATAAGTTCCTGACTCACCAAAGCAGTGTTTGGAAAACCAGCCACATCCCAGGATTTCCTAAAGGCCCACTCAACATCAGTTTGAGGATCTTAAGGTCTGGATATGATGACAAGTACATAGTTCATGCAAGCAAAGGAGTAATGGCCCTTTGTCTTTGAGTTTGTGAGGGCTTGACCATTTCTCAGATATAGACTTATAGATCACATATCTAGGACAGGTGATAAGTCAGCACATACCGAGTGTATTGTGAAAAAAAATGAGGTAATGACATAAATAAGGTAAAAATGTGTAAGGAAGGGAGAATGAGGGGGGGAAAAATTCCTGAGGCTACATGAAGCTGAACCTTTGAGAATAGCACAGTCTCCATCTCTTGAATGGGTTTATCTACTCATGACCACAGTTGATAGATTCAAATAACTGAATGATCCTCTCTAATAGTTGAATGAGTGTGTGCACTTTTTTTTGGAATCAACAGATACTTAAATGGTATTATGAGTCTCCCACTTGTTATATTGTTCCTTTTATTTATATCAATGTAATTCTCTTAAAACTTTGCTCAGCAATTATCTAATCCAGAAAGTGTTATGTTAAGTACCACTCCTCTCTGCTACTAATACACTTTCAATTACAGCACTTACTATGTTCTATTGATTAAATGCTCACAGATTTAATATTTTGGTAATAAATATGAACAAATACTTATCAACTTAGCATAGTCAGGCAATCCTATCCTTTTAGCTCACTCTTACTTCTTAGTGTCCATTTCTCTCCACTATACAGGCATTCAAGATGTCTAAGGCCCTCTACCCCCCTTTGACTGTTCTTCCATGTTCTTGGTTCAGGATAGTGAGAAAAACTGATTTAACCTGAGTTTTAACCCTCCATTGGGCACAATGCAAAAGTTACAAGTTCGGAGCAATACATTTACTAGATGTGTGCATGACATTTATTTATTTAAATTGAAAATGAATGAAATTAACATGGAAGCAAGCTTATTATTTATTCAGAATGAAATTTTAATTTATATCTAAGTTAACTGTTAGATATTTGAAAATTTGTATGCAATGAATCTGTGAGATCAGTTGCACCCAACGGAGGGTTAAATAACCAATAATGAAAGTTAATATGTTACCACCACTCATAGCCATATGCATTTAAATATTTGTTTAATTAGGTGCCTTTTTAAAGGGCATTGAATCTCTAAAATTTAAACTATACTCCACTCACAGGTTGATTTGAAAACAGTACACTTATAAGTATCTCAAATAAAACTGTTTATCAGAATACCCTTTACTTTACCCATATATAGTCTCAGTCTTCAGAAAATATGATTTTTTTTTTTTGAAAACACATTTCTTCCAAAATCAGCTCAGTATTTGTCTTGAACATCAGCTATGGCCTTGACCATATCAAGTGATTTGTGACTACCACCGTTTTTCTTTACATTAACCATGCTACATTTTGATCAGCATTTCTAATCACGTAACCTAAAGCTTCCTGATCTGAACTATCTAATGCATCGATAAGAAATGGGGGAATCAGGTTGAACAGGTAGGAAATAATGAGACCTAGGAATAAAGATGGAGGAAATATTTTATCATTTAAGCATATTTCTATAAAGCCTTTGAATGATTATAAGATAATTCTTAATAAAGCTCCCATGTCCTCAAATGTTATAAACAACTTATATCCACTTTGGTATCGACATTTTGACTAATCTCTTACTCTTAGCTCGTTAATTTTTAGCTTCTATCAACATTACTTTTGTGAAACTCTGTTTCATCAAGTTAACAATTATCACCTATATCCTGTTTCAGTTTATTCTGTATACTCCTGTTTTCTCTGGCGATCTTGGCTCTCTATTTACTTGCTACTTAAACTTCTCTTCGTTACAGTGATAGTTCATAATATTACAGTCACCTTTAGGCTTCTCTTCAGACCCCTTTTTATCCAAGCAATCCTTTAAATGTTGGCATGCCCTAGTTATATCACCCCACCCTTTTTCTCAATTCACACACACTCTTTTAGACATCTCATCCCTACGTAAGACTTTACTGTTGAGCTGTGTGTTGATGACTATTGCAAATGTTCCCATGAGCTCAGACCCACAGATCTAGCGATTGACTGTACATTGCCACCTAAATATATACAGCAGGGCCGGCTGAGTGGCTCAGTTGGTTAAGAGCTCGCTCAAGAGTTTGAGCTCTGAGCAACAGTGGTTCGAGTTCTGGCCTGAGCTGAGCAGCCGCTGAGCTGCCAACAGGAGGCAGGATGGCTCAGCTAAAAATAAATAAATAAATAAAAATAAATAAATAAATATATACAGCAAACTCAATCCCAATGCATGTATGCCCAATATGCCCAAATTAGAATGCTTTTTTAAAACATTTTTGCATTAATCTTTTTGCCCAAAAATAGTTTCACTTAAGGAATAAATAATTTGATGCTTTTCAGTTTTCTTTTGTTTTAAGAGCTCAGTATAGGAAAAATATGTTTTAAGAATGAAGTTTAGTTCGTCATCCCTCAATATTTTCCTATTATTTTTCTGTTTCCTCTACCCCTTATGTGCCTGCTTAATTATATACATTTCATATTAAAGTACATATTTGCATGTGTAAAAATGTATGTGAGTATATGTACACATGAATATATGGTATCTAATATGATGTAAATGGATATGATATGTATATAAATATATAAATAAAAATATACATATAATAGATAAATTGATAGATATTCAGGTTGCTAAATAGCCTGAGATTATGGTTGATAGCACACAGCTGAGAAGAACGTTATTAAATTCTCACATACTGTGTTCTAAGAGGGCTCAGATCTTGGTGTGAGATGCCATGGCTGTTTCTATGTTCAAGAGAAACCCAAGTGGTGTCTTCTGCCTTTATCTGCAGGAGACATTAGAGAAAGTGACAGTTCTGAGAAAAGCATTCTAGGTGGCTAAGTATAGGGTCTAATGTCTTTTGTGAAAGCTTGGTGTGGACATCAGAATAGAGGGACTAGTCCCTGATCTTGGTCCAGAGATTTCTAAAGCCAGCAGGTGTGTAGGAATAGCCCATACTTAGGACTTCAATGGACCGAAGTTCAGTGTGTTTAGTAATGAGAGGAGTTTCCTTCTTTCCATTTCACTCTTAGAAAATAAAAGTAGAGCTGCACATAAAGTTAGTGGCATGGTTGGTGCCACGGTTGTACTTAGAGAACAATCAAATGGACAACATCACATGAATAGTTAGTGAGTCTAAATAAGACATAACTTAGACTGTGGCAGCCTCCCGAGAGGGCTTTGCTGGCATGCCTAAGCATGACTACAAGAAAGGCCTACACTCCTTACTTCATTCTGTTGCATAACATCATCAACACACTCATCGTATGCCATCAGGATGCTTTAGATGAATTGATTAGCTAATAAATACTTTAAGATATTCAAACATGATTTCCACCAATAAAATTTCCTATTATCTGAGGAATATCAGAATTTAAACCACTGTGGTGAGGAGAAGGAGGGAAATAAACTGATTGTTTTCTCAGCATTGATTATGTGGCAAGTAGTACACTCAGCAACCTAACATGTAAGACATTGCTTAATATTTGAAACAACCATATGAAACAATATTACTATTGTAATTTATTGGATGAGAAACATATCACTGAGTTGATTTGTCCAAGATCACCCAAAGAGATATTGGCAGAGTGAGAAACAAACGTAGGTCTGTCTTCATAAGTTGAAATGCTTTTTGTTATGACATGTATCAGCAAGGAGGACATTGCATCAGGGGACTTTTTTAGTCATTACACTTGGTTTTCTTCTCCACTCATTTATTTAATGATTGTTTTTAAGACCTGTTCTCACCGTATCTGTGTATCCTTAAATTAGAAATTTGTATATTTAAGGTGATTTCCAAATTTTGATTATGTACTACCTTAATAATTTTCTAGACATATACAATCTCAATATATTTGTTTATTTGTAAATTTTAGTTGATAACATTTTAATAAAAGCTAAACATGACATATAGTATTCATGTACTTGATAAGTATCAACTCATTTAATCATCACATCGCTTATGAAAGAGGTACAATTTTCTACTCTGTTTTAAAAATAAGATACAGAGAAGCAAATTTGCCAAATTACCTTATTTAGTAGGTGAGGAAGGGAAGATTTAGACCTAACTGGTCAGGTTCCAGAAGTACATACACCCTTAAACACTTCAAATTATTACTGTTTCTATATGTCCTTCTGGGGTAATTGTATGAATTACACAATAATTACATGAATTGAATGCATATTATACAATGTACACAAAAATAGAAATTAAAAATAATGAAATGCAAATATGAAAATATCTCTTGTTATTTTTTCTAAACTGAAATGGATTATTTTATGCATCCTAGTTTGGAAAATATTGATTTTATTTTCTACAAATTTGATCTCATCCTGACTCTAACAATAGTGATGCAATCTTTAGATATATATTGAGAAAAGGATTTTATTATTTTACAAAACAAGCAAGGGAGAAATAGGAGTTTTATTCCCTCTAAAGGTTTTGTTGACTAGACTAGACCCTGAAGATCATCTTTGCAATAAGAAAGAAGAGAACATATGGAAATTAGTAGCAAGCTATCAAAAGAACAATATTATGGCAGCAGTGAGCAGAGTTTATAAACCATCTGTGTATTTATCAAATATGTCTATATAATAAATATGCTTTGTAGGAGATTAGCTGGGTTTGTGGGAATAGTTTTATCTTCATTGTCTGACTGATTAGAAAAATTAGCCTCACTTTCTGAAGAAATACTTTACTATCAGGTATAGAAACTTAAAAGAGAAAGAGCACTAATTAAATATTTACTTACATTAATACATAATCCTTAGCATTATGGAAACAGAAAAGATTGTTTCATTTAGTTTTAAAGTTTATACTTGAATAGAAATTTTTATATAATCTTTACATAATCTACTAGATTTCTGATACTTGTCTAATTTTTGCTTTTGGCAAAAACATGAGTTGTAGCTTCATTCCACATTTTCCTCCAAGTTTACGCAGCCACAAGTAGACAGGTAATTCGTATGTCTCAGTCGGGGGTGTTTTGGAGCATGTTTCATGCATGATTTCAGAGAGAAGCAAATGAGATAACCAGGAGAAATCTCAGGAGCTATTTCTTCCTAGGCAGAAGCTCCATTTAAAAAGCATAAAATTATAATAAAAATTAAAAATGCACAATGTGCATACAGGCAATGTTTGTGGTTAGAGAAAAACAAACTTAATTTAATCCATCTTTTCCAGAAGAATTCTATTATTTATTGCAGATATGACAAGGAATCGTTTGGGGGTGGAATTTAGCTAGCAGGCAAATGTCAACATGGAATTGCCAGATTAAATCATTAACCTCAATTGTACTATCCTTCATCCTGAAAACAGTTTCAACTGAAGTTGCTAATAAACACAAGGGTGACTATTCAATTCTAAATGCTTTGACTCTATATATTTAAAATATTTAAAATCAAGTATTCAAAGCTTGAGGACATGTCATATTTCTCTACCCTAAGATAAATCACATTAATATAGCTTGCTTTGTATATAATTATATTACATTTTTCAAAATAAGGGTTACTATATGAAGAGGCTGTCCTTATAATTTGTGCATTTTCTATATTTTTAAAAATATACTGGAATTTAAATCTGCCTAGCACATTTTCACATATACCAAAGCCCACAAGGTTTAACATTAGATCATATTCTTTCTGGAAGGTCTCAGAAGTTATTGCCTAGAAAGAGATACATACTAATAGAAACAATTTTTTTAAAAACAGATGTTTTAAATTCCATACATACTATGATGAGTAGTGGATTTAGTTTCATAAGAGACCACAGAATTTACCCTACCAATTAAATATATCCCCATGCTAACTGTTCCTATAGTAAACTGACCTAGATATGTATGTTCTCTAGGTAAATGCCATATTTTATCCGCAGAAAATAATTGTACTGGCAAGATATAAAAATTTACACTTTTTTCCAAATTTTGAATTATGTGAGTTACAATAATTCTGTTCAACTTAGAAAGATGGACTCTAGAAACTAACCAAAAAAATATTTATTTCACCCAGTTATTGATAACATATAAAAAAGAAAACATGAATTAGAACTTGATCTGATCTTAGGTCCACATGACAGCCAAAGGCAAGATTTTATCTAAAAATGTTCTTATTCACAATTCTCAGGGATTAAGTATTATACATCCAAAATATAAAGGCCACACCATAATGGAAATACACACACACACACATATATATATATATATATATATATATATATATATATATATATATATAAAATTTATAATTTAAATGTTCTTTAGGACCTTCTCTATAAAAGATTTTAAGAAAATATTTTCAAGAATTGGGTCCTCTTAAAGAAGGTGCTTTCTTTTTGAGTGTGTTCCATGTGTTATTTGCAAATGCTGTTTGTATACTGAAACATTCAAAATTGAAAAATACTAATTGGCTTATTTTAGGGAGTACGTTTTGAATTCACAATGCTGTGAGATTATACTAATAGTGCCTTGGATAGTACAAAAGCCTTCCTTCTTGTATGCCTTGTGTTTCATAAATGTCTTACATACCTTATAATTTCTTTATTCTTCTTACAGAAATGTATGCATTATTAATATAAAATTCAACACATTATAAGCTCCATTTAGATTACAAGTATTTATTACATGTCTAATAAGTGAGAGACAGTATTTAAAAGTATTGAGTGCATTTAGTCATGGCGTGTTGCCTCATTAAATACCTTTCAATATGCTTAGTTCAGTAACCTTTGGTTGCAAATACACATCGGTTTATTTTCAAGAGCATCGCCATTCTTGTTCAGTGTGTATCCTCTGCTTTAGAGCTACAAAGAGCCCTGTCCCCAATTTAAACTGATGTTCTTAAATTGCTCCCAAATTTTACCTTGGCTCTCAAATGCCTTATTTTTGTTTTAATCTAGTTACTTGGATTTTAAGTATACCGGTTTTACCTCTAAACTCTACCTCTGTGGAACTACATCTAGAGCATAGCATGTTTATAACAGAGCTGCTCATATTTCAATATTGTTAGATCTTCTTTCAGATATTTGTCACTTCATCATTTTCTTATCTTAATATTCTATCTCTCTTTTTTCAGGCTAGAAGAGGTAGAGAGATGCTGTTAGACAAGGCTTCTGTTCATATAAACTATTTAAACCACCCCAACCGGCATGTCAACACAATTTTTGAGGGCTGATTATGTGTAATCTTTGGAAAGAAGTACCACAGTAGACAACAGGAGCAGTCTTCTCCCTAACCCGTAGTCCTGAAATTATCCCTACTGCAAGGCTTCAGTATAACCCCATCAGAGATTTCAGGGCTTCTTGGGGCTCCTGGTTGACTCCACAGGTAAAGGGAGTGGGGTGTGGTGGAGATTCACAGAACACCATGAAGGGTCCTAGTCAGAACATGGTGTTTTCTACTCCGGCAGATCCAAGACACCCAAAAGTAATTTAGAAAATTTTGAGTAAGGCACACCAGAGCACAGGAGCCCCCCAAAGCCAGGGGCCTGGAATAGAGGCCCAGCTTACTATAGTGAAGGGTAATACACCTACCAAAGGCCCTCCCCTCCTTGTTCAATCAAGATCTTCAACAACTTCTTTCCATTCATAATATAGTTGAGTGACTAAATCACAAGTAGATCTCTAACTTTTTTCCTCTTTTATCATTGTAATTAATGCTGAACAGTTCTTATTTTAACTTGAGCTTTAGCTCTGAACTTAAGGTCAAAGTGGTTTTTTCCCCTAAAGCACTTAAATATAATGTGAACTGAGCATTTTTAAACACAGTTAAAATGATTTCCTTATAACTGTCCTGCTTTAATTAACCTTACATACTTCCCTTCTTTCAAAAATATTCTGTGATATTCATTTGTGATTCTAGAATTCAATTATTGCAGGGCTGATTTTAGCCCAAATTATGAAATGAAAGTTATTAAAGGCATAGTGTATTGAGTGTAATAAGTGGTCTGACACGGTGCTAAGAGTTTAAATTAATTTTATTTTTATTGCTTTTTGTATTCTTTTGGTAACCAATCCATCTTTATTTAATCCATTTATTCAACAAACATTATTGAGTGCTGCTTATGTTTAATGCATTAATCTATATCTGGATATACAGCACATAACAAAACGGTGAAAAAAGATCATGCACTTTCACTTTCATCAAGACTTATTTGGGTTCCCTTACTCATACCCAAAACCTTCTTTGTAAACCTTTAAGCAAAGGCAAATCTGTTTCCTAAATTCAACTCTATTCATGCCTTCACCCATCCATACACGTGTAAGTCGCATTTCCCTCTGCTTACTTTCTTTGTCTGGAAGCTTCCCTATATGGACAGGATTTCTGTGTCCTAGAAAAACTCTTATCTGATAAACATCCTAGTAAAGAATTAAGTTGATGAGCTATCTTCCTAGTACTATACATCATTTTAACCTTGCTTTCCTGGAGAGACCTCCACTGTACTGTCTGCTTAATCTTGAAGTGTGATGCCTGTTATGCTATACCGTGCAGTTCATTTAGATTATGAGAGAGGACGATGTAATGGAAAACTACTAAAGAGATGGTTCTGTCCTTCAGAGGCCTTATAGTTGCCCTCATTATATTATTTAATTCTGTCTGAGGTCTTAGCCCTGAATTTTTCCTGAGTTACACTTAGGAAAGGAACAGGTCAGTTTTCTTGCATTTGCATTCTGTTACCCTCCCCCCATATTTGAAATCATTAAGTTACACACATAATTCATATACCATAAACATTTTAAGTGGATAACTACATGAATTTTTACAAAGGTATGTACTCATGTAGCCATCACCACAATCAAGATATCGGGTTGTTGGAAAAGTCATGACGCATTTTTGCAACGAAAAACATAGAAAAAATATGTCATGACTTTTCCAACAACTCAATATAAAACAAGTACCTCCTCCAAGAAGGTTCACTTCATTTAGAAGACAATCTTGCAAGAAAGACCTAGGCAACCTCTGATTTTCTTTCTTTCATTACATATTCAATTTATCTTTTCTAGAGTTTTACAAAAACAGGGTCATGTGATATGTACTCTTGTATGTCTGACTAATTTCACTAAGAATTTTTTTGAGATGCAATCTTGTTAAATCTATTAGTAGTGCATTTCTTTATATTACTAAACAGTATTGCATTTTACAGATATGTTTCAATGTATTTCTCTTTTCATCTATTTATGGGCACTGGTGTCAGTTCCAGTTTGGGGTTAACAAAATAAAGCTGCCATGTCATTCCTATTCAAGTTTCTGTTTAGATATATAATTTAATTTCTCTTGGTAAATATCTAAGAATGGAATTGCTGGACTGTATATAATAAGTAGATATCTAAATATTTAAGAAACTGAGAAATTGTTTTCTAAAGTACTTGGTCATTTTACATGCCCGAAAGCAGTGAATGAATTTCTACCTTGCTCTATATTCAGACCATCATTTGGTATTGCCAATTTTTATTAACTTTAGTTATTCTAAGATTAATATAATATCTCACCATGGTTTTAATGTTCATTTCCTTGACAAATTAAGATATTAATGAAATCATCCTGTTTATTGAACCTCATATCTTTTTTCATGGTTTCAGTTAAGATATTTCATTTTTTATTGGATTGCTTGACTTGTTATTATTGAGTATATGTAGATATTCTAGATATAAGATTTTGCCAGACATATGCATTGTAAATATATTCTCCCAGTCTGTATCTTGTCTTTTCATTTTTAATGGTATAGTTTAAAAGCAGAAGATATGAATTTTAATGAAGTACAATTATCAATTTTTTAGATGGCTTATGTGTTTTGTATTCTAACAAATCCTTCCCTGACTAAGCATATACTCCTGCATTTTGGTAGAAGTTATAATAGTTTAGATTTTAGGTAAAGTCTGAGGTCCATTTCACTTTAACTTTGATATGATGTGAGTTAGTAGTAAAGTTCACTCTTATTTCACTTGGATGTAACTTATTTTCTTTTGTACCATTTGATCAAAAGACAATACTTCCCATTTAAATTTCTCACCACATTGTCAAAAATTAATTGACTACAAATGTGTAGGTATGAACATGGATTCTTTCTTCTGCTTCATTGGTCTTCTGTTGCATTATCTTGATCACTTCAGCTCCATAAAATGGCTTGAAATGAAGAGGTTCCAGTCTACCAATTTTTGTTTCTATCTTTGAATTTCCATATAAATCCCAGAGTCAGTTTGTCACTTTATTCTAGGGTGGGAAGATTTTTAATAATTATTTAATCTATTTTATTTGATGCTGGGCCTTTCTGGGTTTTTAGATTTCTAAGTCAGTTTTTGAAAATATATGCCTCACAGGGAATTTGTCTATCTCACCAACACTTTAAATACATCAAATCCATTGGTATAAAGTTGTTGACAATATTTACTTATTATTCATTTATGTCTTAGGGATCTGTAGTGATCCCTATTTCATTCCAAATATTGGCAAATATTATAGATTTTTCCTTTTTTATCAATCCATTTATTTTTATTTTATTAATCTCATTAATTTTGTAATTAGTTTTTAAAATTTGTTTATTAATCTTTTTGTGAGTCTAGTAGAGATTTTATTGATATTTTCTAAGCAACTGATTTGGGTCTAATTATTATTATTTGTTTATTAGTTTTCTATTTCATAGATTTCTGTTCTCATAATTATTATTTCCTTGATTCTCTGTGAGTTGGATTTGCTCTTCTGTTTCTACCTTCTAAAGTTGGAAAGTTAGATCACTGATTTGAGATCATTTTTTCTTTTCTAATATAAGCATTTAAATCTACTGATTTTATTCTGCAGATGTTTTTGTTGAAGCCAACAAATTTTCATTTTTTGTCATATTTGATCATTTTGAATATTTTCCAATTCATTTTGTGATTTTTTGTTTTTGTTTTTGTTTTTGACTCATGAGTTGTTCAGGCTTATGTTATTTAATTTTCAAATACATGGGTATATTCTTACTAACTTTTAAAATAGTTTCGTTTTAGTTGTGTTGCATATTCAATATGAAACACTTCCACATTTATAAAGAATTGTATTATGGACCAGTATATGGTCAATTTTGGTGATTGTGCATATTAAAAGAATGCATATTTTGTAGTTATTTGTGGGTGTTCTAAAATGTTATATCTTTTATATCTCTACTTATTTCTCATTTACTTGCTCTATTAATTAATGATAGAGTAATGTTCAAATCTCTATCATTGTGAAGTAGCCTCTCCTCTGCCAGTTTTATTTCATGGATTTTCTAACTCTGCTATTGGATGAACAATCATTCTATATCTGTATATTATTTATTATTTATTATTAGTATTATTGATTAGTTGGTTTTTTTATCATTATGAATTTTCTCTATTTATACCTGATACTATATTTGGTTCTGAAATCTAATTGCCCTCATATTGATACAGTCGCTTCAGATTTTTGTTTAACTTCTCTTTGTATGCTATAAATTTTCTATTTTATTTTTTCTATGTGTTTATATTTAAACTGAATGTCTATATGTAGCATATATTTGACACTTGCTTTTTTCTCAAATTTACTGTCTCTGCCTATTTATTAGAATGTGTAGGCCACTTATATTCATTGTAGTTACCAATGATATTAGCTTCAGATCTAATAATTTGTTATTTGATTTTTGGTCTAACTTTTAATTTGTTCTCATAGGTTTGGGCCCTCCCAAATTTCTTTTTGACTAATGTTGACATTCAATTTAATCTTTAATACTGGCTTATTAACAATCACCCGCTTTTTTTTTTCTGATTGCAACTTTGGTGTATTTACTATGCACTTTTAACTTATCACAATTTAACATCACATGCTATTACATTCTTTCACATTATATATAAATTTTTACAACAGTATACTTCCATTTCTTCCCTCCTTTCCATTGTTTTATTACCATGTGATTATGTAATTTGTTTCTACATATGTTATAAGGCTTGCAAGAGTGAAAGAGCCTTTTAAGGAATTAAAAAGTAATACAAATTTTTTTATTTCTTACATGTTTATCATATCTGGCCCTTAGTTTTGTTTTGTTGCTGTTTTTTATATTGATACAAGCTTTCAAGTTATCTCATTTTCTTTTGTTTTTAAGATTTTCTTTAATATTTATAATGTAGGAGAAGATTGCTGGTGATAAGTAAGCTTTGTCTTTCCTTGGAAAAAGTCTATTTCACATAAATTTTTGAAAGAGATTTTCTTTGAATATAGAAATCCCAAGTTGAGAGCTTCTTCTTTGTTTCATTTTATTTTATTTTTTAAACCAGCACTCTAGGAATGTCATTTCTTTGTCTTCTGAGTTACATCATATTATAAAATAGCTATGATTTTCTAATGTTTCTGTAGGTACTGTACCATTTTTCTTGAGCTGCTTTTCTTTTTATTGCTATGTTTCAATTATTTGATTATATTGTGTATTAGCATTGCCTACTTTCTGTTTATCCATATTGGTTTATGTTGAGTTTCTTGGATATGTGAGTTTCTAATTTACTTCATATTTTGCAAGCTTTAGGTCATTTATTTCTTCAAACATTTTTTATGACACCCCTTTATTCTAACATCCCAATTACCATATACTAAACTGCTTACTATATTACCCTAAATCAATGAGAATCTTTAGTTTGTCATTATTGTCTCTGCTGTATTTTTGAATAGTTTGTTTGGCTGAGCCTTCAAGTTTATTGGTTATTTTCTTCTGCAGTATCTAATCTACAATTAATCCCATCTGTTTTTCTTTGCATTTTAGACATTGTACTTTTATGTATTGATATTTGTTTTCATGTATTTCATTTATCTTCTTATACTTATGTTTTCTAGTAAATCATTGAGAATATTAAGCTTATTCTTGAGAACTTTAACATAATTTTCTATCTTTATCATTTGTGGATTTAAACTGACAAAATTTTCTTCTGTTTTAGTTTTTTTTATATGTTTTAATTTTTGTTTGGATGCTGAACATAGTGATTTTATATTGTTGACTGTTGCATTTTCATATTATTTTAAAGAATATTGGACTTTGATCTACATAGTAGTTAAAAATTACTTGCAGGGGCTGGCCGAGTGGCTCAGTTGGTTAAGAGCTCGCTCAAGAGTTTGAGCTCTGAGCAACAGCAGTTCGAGTCCCGGCCCGAGCTGAGCTGCTGCTGAGCTGCCAACAGGTGGCAGGACAGCTCAGCTAAAACAAAACAAAACAAAAAACACCTTGCAAATTGTTTTGATAATTTCAAGGTATTTTCATTTTTTGTTTTTATAAGATTGGTGTATAATACTTATACATTTCTGCATTTAGACTTACAACTGAGGCATAATCCTTCTGAGGTAGATGCTGGAGCTCCATTCATTCAGAAACATTTTCCACACCGCTGGTGAAAATTCAAATGATTTCCAGATCTGTCAATTCAAGTGATTATTATTTTTTCCAAAGTTTATCTGTGACCAGTCTTGTCAATTTTTACATGAGGTGTACACTGATTGCTATTGATTGTTATTGTCAAAGATTAACAATAAATCTGTACAGATTTATGGGGCTCTGTTATTGCTCTGGAAGGTCCCCCTTCCTATCCTCTGATCTGGGAATTTCCCCAGGAGGAAAATTAGAGCAAATGTATGGCATATTCATTTCTCTCCTATTTTTTCAAGGATCACAGTCCTGTGTTTCCTCTTATTCAATGTCTGAAAACAGTCACTTTTTATTGTTTTTTGCCTAGTTTCTAGAAGTTTGTAGTAGGAAGATAAGTCTTGAAACTGTTACTCCTTTATGGCTAGAATCAAAAATCTTCTCTTCCTTCCCTTTTGATGATGATGATAATGACAACAATGACAACAATGACAATGATAAGTCTATGATTCTAAGTTTTTCCTTTGCAAGGTGGAAAGATGGAAGCCATATATGTCCTGCATTAGACAAAAAGTCGAAGTACTTGGTTTAAAATAAAATAAATTATTTCAAAGACAGTAGATGAAAGATGTGGTTACACAATCACACATACACATACAAGCATAAATTGTATTTTTCACAAAAGATTTCTGCCTAACACAATCTCAGGACTCTCATCAAAATAGGATGACACTGTTTCAAATGTTCCCTTGGGAGTCGGAGCATGGCAATTTGCAATCTGCAATAACCCATAAAAGATTTGAAACTTACCAGTGATATTGCAAATTCATAAGTTTGCTGTGTTGTATAGTAAAAGCTTTCATATGTCCACTACTAATTTAATATAATGTGTTTCTCTTCCCTGGAAATCACTAGAGGTAATGACCTGAATTATACTTATATAGCACCACATCATAAAGAATAAGAAAATACTTATTGCTCTAGGGGCTGTATACAATGGATACACTTCACTCATTGCTAAAATGATACTTCCTTTGAACTGAATTATCATAACTATTTCCAGTTGTTATGTGACATAATGCCTAAAAACCTGCATTGAAAAGCAAATACAGCACTGCAGTTCAACTGAAAAAAGAAAAAATGTTGATGACATCAACATAATAAGCCACATATTCCTAATACATAAAATGTATCCTGCTTTCTGGAGAGGTTTGTAAAGAAATGATATTAATCTTAGGGACTATTTTCGTATCCTGGAACGTTTGGTTTTATGTTAGATATGCATACAGTGTCCTAAGATCCTCTTGTGGCCCTTGATTGTACTATTATTAATATATGGTGGAAGTTTTCTCCTGAGAATGCTTTGAATTAGTAGAACAGACCCTCTCTATTCACTTCTGGGAAAGACAGAGGAAAAACTGTGGTCCCTAAGCAGCCACTGGGCCACTTGGAAGTTCTCAAGTTAAATATGCCCATGTCATTTCTACCATTAATCATTCTCAAACTGTTCATTTAAATAATACTTGACACACCCTATCTTAAAAATCCGATACTTTGTTTGTTTTAACGTTAGCTTACACAATTTTATTGGCATAAGTGACTGCCAAATATTATGGAATGGCCATATCTTGTTTGTGTTGAGATTCCAGAGGTCAGTAACATTCAGATTAAATCAGGAGAAAAGTCACTGGGAGCAATGCTAGAGTATAAAGTATTTCCCTTGCTAGCCAAACATCTAACTGGAAAATTCACCATTAATCACCCTTAATACTTGCCATTTGATTTGTGCTTGGAATTTGACATACTATTGATTTTCATCAATTTCAACAATGGGGACAGGGCTTTAACCTTCACAGGTGAAATGGATAAAGCAACAAAATAGTATGGAATACAGAAAATTATAAAGAAATGGACTCATGTTGAAAATAATTTCCATGTGAACCCTATTCAGTTTTTTTTTCTTAATTCCTTAAAGTTCATATTCACTCCTTAGTCAGTCTTCTCTTTTTGTAAATACAGGTATTTCAAGCATTTTATCTGATTCGACAGCTTTCATATGAAAAAAGAAACAAACTGTGTATGTTTTCATTTTCTTTGACTTTTCACATTACAAAGGAATGCATTGATGCTGCATTTTATAAATTAAAGGAGACCCATTGCTTTCCACAGTTGATCTTGCTAAAGTAGTATTGCATGAGTTTTGTAGATCAACTGATCTCCACATTATGTAAAAGGCAATTTAGAGTAACATCTTACATAAGCAGAAATATTTAGAAAAACTGGACAAAAGAGCCATTTATAACATAACTGTTTGCCTTGATAAAATTTTAAGTTCTGCATCCATTTGCAGTTCTGTTGCTGGACCCCTAACGTGAGTGGTTCGCATCAGTGTAAATTTAGCTCATCACTAATTGAGTTGCTGGAAAAATAATGTTGAAACAAGTGATTGTCCTATAATGATTCTTTTCATTTCATGGAGATCTAGGAAACAATGGTACAACAAAAGGCATGAAACAGTGCAGTGCTCACAGAAACTGAGGACTCCCATAGAGGATAGTAATGATTAAAAAAAGAGGAGCCCACTTTTACCTAGCCCTTCTCACACAGTTACCCTCTTATACCCAGACAGCAATGTTGAAGAGTGCATGAAGGATGCAACTGAGTTGATCATGGAAAAAGGCACAAATACATTAGAGAATGGGCTTCTCTGGGACAGATTCTCTACTTTCACTATGTTTCTGTATTATGAGACTTTTGCTTCCTCACCCCTTTTTTTCCCTTTTGAAAAATAAAAGTGAAAATCACAGTTTTTCTTTACCATTTACATAATAATGTATATATTAGAGCATCTCAATAGGGCATGCTGGGAATAGACAGAGGCCATTTGATTGGCCATAGCCAGATAAAAATTACATGAGAAATAACAGACTTGTCTCCTTTTTGCACCTTGGTGAAGTAGTCACGCTTGAATGAAATTACAGTAATGTAATTTACTGACTACTTACAAATGCCTGGACATTCTGGAGAACTGAATCCATTCTTCATCATCATTATTATTATTATTATTATTTAAGTTAGTACCTAAAGACCATAGCTATTCTATCAACTGCTTCCTAAGTATGATCTCTTCGATAAGTATATCTTTACGTCATATACCTTCAAGGGATGTATTTTTAAATAGTGCAAAAAAAAAATAAAAAAACAACATGTTTTTTATGTATGTGTTTGGTTAAGGGAAGTAAGGAGTGAGGGGTAACTGGTGATACCAAATCAATATATATCTATGTATTTTAAGTTTAATTTATTGCCGTAGAATTGGAGAGGCTTTGCTACAACTTGTCTTTTCCACCCCCGTTTAGTAAACTTGCTAAAGTAACCCAAAGTAGCTTCAAAGAAATAGGATTCCTTCACATATCAGACGGATTGAAAAAAGGTCTAGGAGAGCCTTGAAGCACTATCCCATATACCATTCTGTTCTTGGAATTGGACTGAAATTACACAGTACCTCCCAAAGAGATATACTGGTCTGGTCGTATTAGCTTCCCTGATTTCCATTCTTACTGCTTCTTTCAAGACAGGTTTATTGAGACCAAGGCCCATTTTTTTCCTCCTAGTACCTGATACCTAGAAGGCGATCAATATAAGTTTTTAATTAATAAATGAACAAATCAATCACCTGCTCTGCTCTCCAGAGTTTTAAGTAGGCTTGCCATTCTGGTTTCAGTGGGTTCTGTTGTTTATAGAACAGTTATAGGTGGCAGGGAGGAATCCATGCTCCTGTTACACCTTAAGCCAGAGCTAAGGTGCTCTTGCACAGGAAGATACATGGGGGATTTGAAATTCTCCAGATTATATATATATATATATATATATATATATATATATATATATNTCTACACACACACACACACACACACACACACACACACACACATACAGAGGGTGCCAAAAAAATGCATACACATTTTAAGAAAGGAAAACTGTATTGAAATTGTGTACTCGATATATACCAATAATAAAAGATGAATTCAAGTCACATTTGACTTCTGCAATTACAAGAGGTGCTCATAGTGGTTTCCATCAGCATCCTGACACTTCTGATTATGGTGAACTACTGCCTGAGCAACAATGACTGAACGCTCCACTTATATACACTTTTTTGGCACCCCCCATACATATACATACATATGAAGCTGATTTGCAGGTCTTGTGTCCACCCCAGACCATCAAGGTTCTGAGAACATGCCACTATACACTATGCTCAATGTGTTCTCCACACCATATTACCTAATATGATATTGATAATCAGAAAACAAACAACAAACATGTCTCTGTAGCTCTACACTTTGCTAGAAGTTAATAAAAATACATTTTAGAAACAGAGATGCAACATTAAAAAAAATGGGTGGAAATGCACCCCTGCTATATTTACTCACTACTGCTGATAATTTTAGGATATCATAAAAAGCAGGAAGCCTTCATTTCTAAAATATTATTTCAATTTTAAATATATGAAATTTTACAAAAATATTAATAGATGATAAATACAATTTGACTAAAATTAAATGTATAAATAGAATTATAATAAGCATGGGTATATCCAGGAATAAAAAAAGCAATGTGACCATCTTGGGGCAATATTAAAGAATGCACTAGATGAAATGTGTTGCTGAAAGAAGTTGAGTAGCTGCCTCTTGGGAACTCCAGGGAACTTTTAGCCCTGAGCAGCCCAGTTTTCTGTCTAGGGTTCCATTCAGTCCCTTGTCTCATCCTTTCATTGCTTAAATCCTCAATATCTGTGCTTATGACTATCTCTATCAATAGATTATAAATTTCTAGCATACACTGACCAAAGTCTTATTCATCTTTGTATCTTCTAGTGTTCTTAAAGAATATAAAATATATAGTAGTTGCTGTATAAATGGTAGTCAGATAATTCTAAAAGACGACACATCATACACATACATCTTATTTAGATAAATCTTTCCCAGAAGCGAGAGACAGACTATAGATATTCTGTTTACGCCTTTTTATCCCTGAAGAATTAGGGGTTTACATATTTTTACTTCGGTTTTTCATGAGCATATCGCCTGCTTTCTTGACTAACAACCACATCAAGTCTATACTTTTTCTGGCCATATTTCTCAGATGATTGATGACTCAATCTTGGGGAAGATTGCCAAAGCCTCAATATACCATAAAATTGGCTACGTCCCCAATTTAAACAATGAAGCAGATTAAAGCAGCTTGAGAACAGCAATGAAAATATTATGTCATTGGAATGCAAATGCAGACACAGCTTGAGGCTGTTTGTTTCACACCAATATAATTACATTTAAACAATGTAAAGAAATCTTTCCTCTTAAGGGAAGATCTATTCCTGCCCAGAAATAAGTTGTGTCCTCTTGTCTAAAGCATGCTAATAGAGCATCTCTCTAATAAGCTTATATTGACTCTAGATGGATATATTTGGCTAAAACATAAAGGACTTTGAGTCCATTTTCTACTTTAAGATTAGGTTACACTAAATATTCTGATTCACTGTTCTCTTAGTTCAACAATCATCTTCAACCAGATTCCTATGAAATCTATTGAGTTGTCAGAAAACTCATGACATATTTCTTCTATGTTTTTTTGTTGCAAAAATGCGTCATGACTTTTCCGACAACTCAGTAGTTTCATCCTCTGGTCAAAAACCAACATGCCACACAATCATCATGGTTATGAAAATAATAGGCAGAAGGAATCAGTTCTTTTAGTCACTTAATTAACTGAATTAAATCAAATTTTCAGTAATAAGTAATAATACAATTTTTTTCAAGTTTAATGAGGAATCTATTTTATTGTAAAGACAAAGCCTTTGTATGATTTGGTCCCATTCCATTACTTTGCTTAGGTGAGAGCAATTAAAGTACAGGTTTGTTCAAATACAGAGAAAACAAAACCTGTCTAGATGACCAGCTTAGAATTTTCAGGCAAAGAAATCTGCCCCACCTTAAAAAAATCCCTTGATGACTAATGCACACATATACCATGAAGAAAAAACAAAACAAAACAAATCTAATCACTAACAAAAGTATGCTAAGACATACAAATGTATATATGTGTAACTATATAAATATACATTTTCTGCCTATCTCAATTTCCTCATATTATGTAGAGATTCAAGAGGAATAACATTATATCATACCCAAGAAAAAAAAAATCAACAGTTTAACCACTTTAATAATTTTCTATACTAATAAAACTGGTACAAGGTATTTTTTAGAAATATAAAAATAAAGGTTTAAAATTAGGGTATTGTATAAAGTTGGATTTTCTGGACAACTGATAGAAATTGCATATTTGTGAATTCTTACGCTTTTGAAATTATAGCTAGAAATAAAAAGCACTTATATCAAAGTTATGTAATATAAACTAAGTTAATATTAATCAAAGTCTCACTTTGTTTCAGGGTCATTATTATGAACAAACATGGATTTTGTATATATGCCAATGTAGACTAAGGAAGAGATTAGCCTGCATTCCAAATTATGACACATCTTAAAAATTACATTAAAATAAATTCACAAAAATAGTTCACTTATTTGTTCTTTATCCTTCTTTGTAAAAATGTGGGTGAGGGACATTTAAGATAATAAAATGTAATAGTAGGTTTAATACAAATAACGTAAAATATAGAATAAATGTTTTTGAATTAATTGGTTCTCTTAAGCATCACTGTATTATCTTTAAAATAAACAAGTTAATTAAAGTCATCTTTTATAGTCCTTAAAAAATAGTGAGTCTACTTCAAGAATAAAATTCTTGAATAAGACAGCTACTTTCATAAATGATATTTGTGCATGGACATATGCATAAAACTCAACTTTTAGAGAAAATCCAATTTGTAAGAAAAACAAATTCAACAGGTTTTTCTAAGAACTTACATTGAGTAAGTCAGCTTGATAAACTGTGCATGGTTTTCAAAGCTGTATGAGTTGCCCTCACTCCGTATCATGGGTCTGTGCTGTCTGAATAGGGTGAGAGAGTATAAGTCACATCTCCCACCTTTTGGAAGCTTACACTCAAGGTGTTAAAGTAAAACTAACATGCCCCTAACAGTTGGAGAATAATAAAAGAGAACATGAATATATGCAGGAGAATATTGAATAGGAAAAATGTTCTAATCAAGGGGATTTTTTTTTTTCTTTTCAGGCTGAAACCATGCCATTGCCAATGTAAAATAGAAAACTGGCAATAAAAGCATCCATTTACATGAGAAATTACCCAAGTGCCCCCCCACACACTGCCTTCCATGCACAATACAAAGTGGTTCCATTTTCAGAAGAACATATGCTAAATGTTTAAGCTCAAAGATGATTTAGACAAAATGGAAAAGATTTTTTAAACATTTATTTTACACTTTACAGGATTCATTTAGATTGGCAGATGTTCCAAAACCCAAAGGAAAGTAACTTAACTAGCTAGTGGAAAAGACAATGTTTAAGAAGGCAAGAGGGAGAAAAAAAATCCCCAAACTTGTAACATTCAGTATCAGAAAACATAAATAAGTCAATAAATAAATAAATAAATAAATAAATAAATAAATAAATAAATAAATAAATAAATAAAAGAATTCCAGAGGAAATCTAATAGTTAAAATACCGAAGGGCTTCCAAATTCCTTCAGGTACCGTCAGCAAATGATGTATTGATTTTACTGTTAAACTGCACAGCTGTAACCAACACATTAGACA
>NW_017732583.1:149292-164292 GCF_001890085.2 Hipposideros armiger | reverse complement strand
TTATCAAGATATTGTTTCATTGACTTGAAAGTTTCCTTTGTGGTTAATCCCCTTTCCAGAACTCAGTAAATGGTATTCACTAATGTTTTTCTTTGTGTAGTGTTGGCTTTTTCTTTTTTTAGAATGCTATGCAAATGGAATCAAAGAGTAGCCTTATGAGTTTGGTTTCTTTTAATTAGCATATTGCATATGAAATTTATTTATGTTGTAGCATGTATTTGAGGTCCCTTCACACTCCATTTTATTGCTGAGTGGTGTTCTAATGTATAAATGTCTCCAAGGTTTGTAATCTTCCCTCCAGTAATTGACATTTGGGTTTTTTTTATGGATATTGATGATTATGACTAAACTATAAATACTTACATACAAGTTTTTGTATGGGCATATGTTTTTATTTCCTTTGGGTAAATATCTAAGAAATGTACTGATGGGTCATATGATAAGTATGTTCATTTTTAAAAGTATTGTCAAGCAGTTTCGCTAATTGATTGTGGCATTGTGGTCCCACCAGTGACCTATGAGAATTCTGATTGCTCTACATTCTTTCAAGTGCTTGATATTGTCAATTTCTTCCCCTTGTTGTTGTTTTGATTCACTGATTCTAATAGTGTATAATTTTATCACATTATTTAAAATAATAATGATGTTGAGCATCATTTCATGTGTGTATGGGCCATTTTTAGATCATCTCTGGTGAAAGGTAGGATTAAATTTTTGGCCTATTTTTTTTTTCTTTAATTTGGGTTATTGAGTTTTGATAGTTTTGTATTTTAGTTTCAGTTTGTGCTCAAGTGTGTGTTTTGTAAACATTTTCTCCCAATCTGTGCTTTATCTTTTTTTTCTTTAAAGTGCCTTATGAAAAGCTAAAGTTTTTAATTTTGATGAAGTCCATTTTTAAAAATGTTTCTGTGATTCACACTTTATGTATCCTCTGTATGAAATATTTGCCTAACACAATGTTGTGATATTTTTGCTTATTTTCCACTCTAAGTTTATAGTTTTAGGTTGCATATTAGGTCTATTTCTATTTTGAGTAAATTTTTTATATGGTATAAGGTTATAAGGTATAAGTTGAGATTGACTCTTTTTTTACATCAATGTCCAATTATTCAGCACCATTTGTTAGATATTTTATCAGTTCTCCATTAAGTTGATTTGATATGTGTGTTGAAATCAGTTAAATAGATCTGTGTGTGTGTGGATTTCTCCATTCTTTACTTTGTTGCACTGATCTATGTTTACTCTTCCAACAATGCTACAGTGCACTGTTATGTAAGCCTTAGAATCAGATAGTGTGAGCGCACTGACTGTGTTCTTTTAAAATTTGCTTTGGTTATTCTAGCTAATTTGCTTTCCATATATATTTTAGAATCAGCTTGATGATATCTATAAAATGCATCATGGTGGACATAGGGGTGTTCTCTTTTTTCTTGGTTGAACTCAGTCTGAGGTGACCCCTATGCGTCTGCTCCATCAAGGTTATTAAGGAGACAGAAACACACAGAACAACTGCCTAACTCAGTTTTTCATAATTTATCTGAATTCCTATCCCATTTTATTTTTAAACCTTTGTGTATACCTTTTATATTCTTAAGTTAAATCTTGTCATTCTTCTGCTCAAAAACTGCCAGGGGTTTTCCATCATGCTCAAAGTAAAATTGAAAGTCTTTAATAGCCTACAAAGCCCTTCATGATCTGGTGTCACATTAACTCTGATTGCTTCTTGTATGATTGTCTACCCTGCCTTATTGAAGACTTACTGTTACTGGAACATGTAGGCATGTACCCACCCGTGGCTGTTTCCTTTGTCCAGAACATTATTCTCTTCGATATCTGTAGGCTTAACTGCCTTAAGTCCTTCAAGTCTGTGCTCAAATATTCTCTTTCCAATGAGGCCTGCTTTGACCACTCCAATTAACATTGAAATCTCTCCCTTCTGACCCTCACAATTCTCCATGACATTATCTTATTTCTTTTTTTTCATAGCGTTCATTTCTTCTAATACATGGACAGGAATCCTTTACTAGTTTATTCACTTACATTCCCCAAATACCTATAATAGTGGATACAAAGCATGTACTCTCTAAATAGGTGTTGAATGAGTGAATGCATTAATAAATAAAAAAAGATAAGTGTGAGAAAAACTAAACTAAAACAATAATATATATATAAGCAAGTGTTAAACATCAGAATATCAGCCAGGACTCTACACAACACTAAGAAATTTGTATTCAAATGGGAAAAATAAAGCCACTAACTGAGAGAAAGCACATATAGTACTAAGTACTATGAATCAGATGATTGGCAATTAGATCCGGTTCTACATTACCCTCTGGTGTGACCTTTAGAATTTCCTACAATTACCCAGAGACCCGTGTAATGTCATATCATTAGATAACCTCCAAGTTCCTTCTATTTTTACATGGCCCTATCCTAGGAAGTTATGTTTTAGCTTAGTAAGTAGAATTTTTCTTTATATCACATTGATTTTACGTGAGATTTTTCTCACAAACTTTACCTAAGAAAACACTATTTCTGCATTTTTTAGTACAATTTTACCTTCTTCCTTCTGAATAGTTTAACTTTACTTTTATTTAAAAAATCAATAGAGAGGGAAAATAATTTGAATTCTTACTATATAATGGAGAATGAGTCAAATAAAGTTTAAAATGCTTCAGACACAGGCATCTTCTATTAGACAAATCAATCTCTTTCTTGACCAAAATTTGACTATCAATTATTCTCTTTCAAATATGGCATTTTTTTTGTAAATTAAATGGAAACTCCCAAGTAGCTCAACCATTCTTAAGTTAAGGATACAGTCGAGCATTTTATGTCTGTCTGTCTTGTCAGAGCTCTGAAAAATAAACAAGTGTTTCACAAAATAAAGAGTAGAATCAGAGATTAAAACAATGTCCTTTGTTCTGTTTTTAAATGTCCTCAAATAAATCATGTATTATTTTGTTTTTATTTCAACACATGTCTGTATGGCTTACCCTGAGAAATAGTTTGTGCTAGAAACAGTTTATGTTCTAGAAGCACACAGTATGCTTGTTAAAAGATTAAGAGGGCCGGCCGAGTTGTTCAGTTGGTTAAGAGCTCACTCAAAGAGTTTGAGCTCTGAGCAACAGTGGTTTGAGTCCCGGCCTGAGCTGAGCAGCCACTAAGCTGCCAACAAGTAGCAGGATGGCTCAGCTAAAAAAAATAAAATAAAAAAAAAATAAAAAAGATTAAGAATTAATGAAGTCTGGCTGAGCAGGATATCTAACTATGAATTTGATATTTAAAAGCTGTACTATAATTTGCATATTACATAATATGTGTTTACTGTCTTTTATGAATAAAATATGTTACCCTGTAAATATACAGTTTTCAAATATCTTCATCGTATGTATCCATGAAGATAGGAAAGGAATGTGATTACATAATTGAATATTTTATTAGGAAATTTCAATGAAATACTAGTTCTAAGCAATTATCAGTCCCTTGTTTAAAGCTATCTATATACTTATAAATAACAGAAACTTTGAAATATGAAAGGATAAAAAAGTAAAACATATTTGTTTAGTAAATGATAATGATAAATAATAATATTTATTTTTCTAGGTATTACTTTGACAAATCCATAATTGCTACACTATTCTATCTAATAAAATTAAAGATAAAGAACATACATATTGAACTCCGTAGGTATAGACAGCCTCCACAGAGGAATTTATTACTATCACAAGTTAACAGACTTTTATTCTTTCTCTTCAAATGTATTCCTTAATATTCAAAGCAAATTCCAAACCAGATGACAATATGTAGAAAAAATATTATCAGTAATGCTTTAAAATTTTGACTAATATGATTAATAAAAATCTATGAATACTAAGAATTAACTTCCCAGTCATTTCAGGTCAATCCTTGCCATTTTAATATCTTTCTTAAATGTATTAGTCTTTTTGCCCACCTTAGCAAGTTCATAAGTCTGAAGATAATTGAATCTCTGATAATTCAGGATTTGCAAATGCCTCAGGCTCATCATTCTAAGTGTCAATTCTCAGTGTATAAGGATGAAGATGAAATTATAGAGGGAGTACAGAATATTAGCCTTGGTCTCTACTAACCCAAAGATAGCCCTAAAAAATATTGATATTCAAATAAATCTCTAAGTCCCAATTATGAATTTATTATTTACCTCATATCCCAAGTATGAAAAAGTAGGTAAAAATAATAGGGCTATTTGAGGGTCTGGTTAATCATGTTCAAATTTCCTTTCACTACATTTTCCCTTTCTTTTGGAGACAGCATTTTATGTATCCAAGAGTATTTTTTTTTTTTTAGCTGAGCCATCCTGCTACCTGTTGGCAGCTCAGTGGCTGCTCAGCTTGGGCCGGGACTCCAACCGCTATTGCTCAGAGCTCAAATTCTTGAGCGAGCTCTTAACCAACTGAGCCACTTGGCCAGCCCTCAAAAGAGTATTTCTTAAGCATGAAGAGGAAAAATATTTCAGAATGAGAGAATGGAATGGATAAAAGCCTTGGGGTGAGGACTTGGTTGGCATGTTTAAGGACCAGCAAGGGAGCTACTGCAATTGGGGCATGTTGGCCATGGTGTGAGTGGGGCGATTGCATACTTAATGCAGGAGCAGGAGTGGGAGGTAGAACAGATTATGAAGCGGTCTGGAGGCCATTTAAGGGTTTTAGCTTTTATTCTGAGAGCAAAGACATTAATAGATTAGTAGAAATAACTTGGTTTACATTTGGATGGATGCAACAGTTTGCCTTGGAGCCTAGAGGAAGCTGCGTTTGAGTGGTAGCACGAAATTAGTGAGACGCTATTGAAATGGTACAGGAAAAAGCATGATGGCGATCAGCACTAGAACATAGCACTGGCGGTAATGAGCTTGGTCCTAGAAATAGAGGAATTATTTTGAGAAAATTATAAACATTTTCTATACCCTTGGAAGAGTGACTAAAGCATAGTAACATAAAAATAATCACATATTACATTGATTATGAAAATTAATTTCTTAAACAGAATCGTGGCTAAAACACAAAATAGTTTTGCCATGGAGGACCAAATATTTCCACACTTAAGGTTTTTTGAAAATTGGCGTATCTCTCTTTTTTTCGTGGCATAGACATTCATACAATCAAAGAGTCATTTGATCAGGATGAGCTTCTAGCTGTTGGAGTCTCTTATTGATTTTCACCTAAAAAAACGTATATGTATAAATTTAAAATATATAATTTATATACTATTTACAGAGGTATTAGGGAAATAAACTTGATGGTCTCTATGAAATATTTATATAGAGATATATTTTTATAATGTAGTCATATATATAATTGTATACAGCTATATATATGAATATAGGTAGATAGATAACATTTATAGTTACAAATGCATATATGAAAGCATGTAAGATATATATTTTCAAATAAATGTTATACACACATATATATTTATACATGTAAAATTAAGGGGGTGGAGTTGGATCTTATTTGTTTGGCCTCCCTTCTCTTTTCAATCTTCTTACTTTTGCAGTCAGACGGATCATATCGTCTGTGATCATTTCTGTCGGATTGCTTTTTTTTAATGCTTATGTAGAATCTGTTTCTCTGCTTCTGTTTCTTCCTCCATCCCCCTTCTCTCTTTCTTATCTACTGACCTGACTTTCATCAAATTACTTTTTAATAAAATTACTAGGAGAACACATTGTTTTTCAAGTGTATAATTCTATAATACATCATCTATATATTGAATTATGTGTTCACCACCCAGAGTCAGTTCTTTTCCATCACCATGTATTTGATCCCATTTACTCTCATCTACCATTCCCCCCCCCCTCCTTTCACTCTGGTAACCACCAAACTGTTGTCTATATCTATGCCTTTTTGTTTCTTTATTTGCTTGTCTTGTTCCTTTTTTGCCTTCAGTTTTATATCCCACATGTGAGTGAAATCATATGATTCTCAACTTTTCTGTCTGACTTATTTCACTTAGTATAATAATCTCAAGATCCATCCATGTTGTCGCAAATGGCATTATTTCATCTTTTCTTATGGCAGGTTAGTATTCCTTTATGTATATATACCACATCTTCTTATCCAATCATCTATTGAAGGACACTTCAGTTGTTTCCATATCTTGGCCACCATAAATAATGTTATGGTGAATATCAGCGTACATGTACCTTTAAGAGTATAAGTTTTCAGATTTTTGGGGGTATATACCCAGGAGGGTGATTGCTGGGTCATACGGTAATTCTATTAATTTTTTGAAGAGGACTTTTTTTTTTTTTTTTTTTAGTTTCAGGTGTACAAAACAATGTAATCACTTTGTGAGGCATGTAAAGTCTCACTAGTACCTTATTTTGTATACCTGAAGAGGACTCATTCTTAAACTTTCAAATTCTATTTGATGCTTCTAAATCAAAGTCTCTGGTCTTGAGCAGTCATTCATTTTTTGAACTGTAATTTTCATATAAATATCAGACAATCTCATCAATGAATTCCACGGAGCTAGTTGCTGACAATTTATTCCCCATGCTTTCTATGGAATTATATTTTCCTTGTAATCTTAATTTGAGGTAGTATTGACCAATGAGAGCTTCGGGCAGTAGGTTAGAGACTTGGAAGTAGATACTAGAGTACCTCTCTCTTCCTGCTTCAGGGGTATCTATGGAAGTGTTCATCTCTCTTCCATGGTTCCATCAATGTCCAGGCAGACCTGCCCTTCATGGGTAAAAATACAGCCAGTGATTCCTGATCTTGGTCTCTGGTAATTCCATTTTCTTTGTGCTTACAACAATAAGGGTGGTAGAGGCTTCTTGCTGTTACTAAATCCCTCTCCTGACTTTTCATTTCTCCCGATACCTCAGGAACTAGCTACATAATCCATGTCACCTACTATCCCCATTATGTAATAATATCATGATTATTATAACCCTAGCTTAAAACACACTGGTCACTCATGCATGGCAGTTCTTAATTTTACTGTGAGAACTAAAGTACAGGTACATATGATATATAAATGGTTCAAGCAACCAAATAATTTATAATCTAGTATGCTTTACAAAAATTGTTTAATATTTATAAATACCCTGCAATATGCCTACTAAAATACCATTTTACTCAGGTCTAAATAAGCTCTAAAAAGCTAAAGAACCATTCTAAGATCAACAAGAAGCAAGTGAAGAAGTTGGTATATACAATGATATATTTCCTGATATTTACAATATAACTCTATAAATACAACCAATTAATGAACAATATTTGCCATATTCTTGTTTGTAAAGACACCAAACATTCAGAGACAGCAGTGACATCTGAAATGATTCCTTAATCAGCTTCTTTAAAATCTTTCAGGTTCTTTAACTTTTGATCAAAATGTATATTGAGTAAAAATCTGCAATAACCTCCAGTGCTTTGATATCTTCTACCTCTCCTTCAAAGGAAGCAAGGTAATGCCAATTCCAAATACAGATTCATAAACTCATTATTAGATGTTTAAAAATAAAAATATATCCTGTTTTTTGCAAATTATATTCAAGAAATTACTTCTTCCACTAAATACCAATAAGCTTTCTTGACAAAAGGATCCACGTTTAATACAATTATACAAATATTGCAAAATTTAACTGGTGCTTGTAATTTAGAACACTTATTAATACATTAAAAGGTTGGGGATTCATAAATAGTGGTTTATTTTTATTAAACTTTGGATTGCAATAATATCTGAGAGTTTGATAAATGTTCACACACATATGCACTCATAAGCATCTTTGTAAGTGTAAATATGTATAGAACATTCAACTTGAGAATGGAAAATTCTGTTAGTGTGTTCTAGAAATAACAGAACTGTGTCCTCAATTTTAGCCTTTTATTAAAATTTCCTCAGTCATGCTTCTAATTTTTGACAGAACCAGAATTATAACTGAAGTCTTAGAATATTCATTTCATCACTGACCAAGTCAGCTACAGGTAGTAGAAAGAGCATAATCTCTGAAATCATACAGTTCAATTTCATGCTTTGCCTTCTAACTCACTGAGCTGATTTCTCAAATCTAAGATGATAATTATATATATAATATATATATATATATATATGCCCCAATTACTTAACAGTGTCAGTATTATGCAGATCAAATAATGACAGTCTCTAAAAGAATTTTAAAGGCAGCCTTGTACCATAATTATAATTAGATTGTAAAGACAATACCATAAAAATCAGATTATTTAATGAATCAACATTTAATATAGTAAACTTATATTAAATATTTAATATAATAAACTCAGATTTTCTTTCCTAAATATAATACAAAGTACCAAAAATTAACTGAGATTTATGAAATTTGTTTTTTATTTTTTTATTATTAGGCAAATTTGTTTTTAAATTAAGGAGTGTTAAGTGTTTTGTTTGTTTTTGAGCCTCTTTGATACTTGGATTAATTGAATAATTGTACAAGTTCTTTGCAAATTGAAGACAAAAAATAAAAATATTTGTATTACATTAAAATACAAGGTGAATTCAAAGAATATTTTGTTACCTTCAAAAATAGAAAAAATATATAACCCTCTGGTCATATCTATTTGACATTTCTCTGTTGACATTTTATAATAAACTATTATTTTTAGTCAATTTAATGACCAGTTTGAGTTGATTACATGATATATCAATTGTGTCAAACTTAGTCCTCAAACGATCTTGAAAGGGCATTTTAACTCACTCTAAAGTAGTTGATTCTTAAGTTTCACATAGATATGGCCTCTGAATATGAACTCCCTTGCCACCTGAACCATTTTAGATAGACCAATGGGACAGTCATTTCATGATTCATTCAACTCTCTTGAAATGGAATGGGAAATAACAGATTCCAGATACTTGAAAATCTCAAATAACCCCTGATCTTATTGCAGTCATTAATGCTCACAAACTTAACTTCTGACCAAAGTTTCCGGAAAATAACCACATGACAGATTCTCAGTTTACCCCAAACTTGTTCTCTTTTTCTCTAGTCATGATATGCAGGTGGTGAGAAATGCTTTCTAAACAAAGACAGAAACATGAGCAAACAGAAAATATTATTTGTACATATTTACAAGGTGTGATCAAATGATACAATGAATGTTTAAATAAAAAATATTACATTGCCATGAATCCCCCTCAAAATACTCTCCCTTGCTTTAAACTCACCCCATCATTCTTGCCACTTTCTGAAGCAGTTCTGGAAGTCCTCTTTGGTGAGTGTCTTTAGTTATGCTGTTGTGGCTGCCTAGATGTCCTGAATCTATTCAAAACGTTTACCTTTCATGGTCATTTTGACTTTGGGGAAGAGCAAGAAGTTGCATGGTGCCAGATCCAGTGAATAAGGAGGATGAGGACCACTGTAATGTTTTTATTTGACAGAAATTGCCAAATACCAGAAGCAATGTGAGCCTTTCCGTTGTGATCACAAAATACAGTGAATGCTACTGCTAAGTGCCATCCAACAGAACCACAGGGATCTTCAATACAGGAAGCGGCAAACAAACTTTAGTAACAGTGTGTAACAAGTTTCAACTTGTTTGGTGGAGTCAGTCAGGTGAGAGCTATGTTTGAGAGAAGGTGTGTTTTAAAGCGTGCCATAAATCATTCTGCATGATGACAACACTCCATGTCACACATTGCTTTTGGTACATGGCAATTTCTGTCAAATAAAAACATTACCTGTCAAGTAAAACATTACGGTGTGTCCTCATCCACCTTATCACCAGATCTGGCACCATGCGACTTCTTGCTCTTTCCCAAAGTCAAAATGATTCAGGATGTGGAGGTAGTCATGACAGCACAACTACAGATACTCACAAAAGAGGACTTCCAGAACTGCTTCAGAAAGTGGCAAGAAAGATGGGGTAAGTGAGTTTAAAGCAAGGGGGAGTGTTTTGAGGGTGATTAATGACAATGTGTCTTTTGCTGTAATATTTTTTTTTTACTTAAACATTCACTGTATCATTTGATCACACCTCGTATATCATGTCTAGTGTAATTAATCGAGGCATGTATTATTGTACAAAGGGCCTGAACTAACTAATGTATAAGTGTAATGTGTCTGTATATGTGTGTTTCTGTATATATAGAATTTTATATGTAATATATTTATACATATATACATGCATACAGTTTACCCTTTGCAATTATTAAAATGTCTCTAAGTATTATTTAGCAAGGCTACATTTTATATAGAGAAAGAAATGGAATGCCAGAAAAGTAGTCAAAGAATAACATACCCAAAACTAATTCAAAATAACAGTACATCCCAGAATATTTCTACAGAAAAGATGGAATTTCTTTTATTTTTAACTTTTCTTTTTAATTCTAAGACAGGTATGTAAAAATGAGCTTCGCTAATTTCCTATCAAATGATTTCTCTCTAAAAATGTTCTATATTTTTCTCAAGGTAAATTCAGTAACTGGAGCCTGGATAACTGTAAAGTTAGTAATCATTTAATATTTAAGCATGTCATTAAAAGCAGTTTCTACTTTTGTTATGTGTATTCATTAATCCCAGTAACAGAAGAAAATGATAATCCTCATTAATACAGGGAAGAAATGCACTTGTGGGAAGGCTTCTTTACAAGCATTATAAGAACTAAGTTACATTATAAATTGAAAAATTTGCAAATGTAACATTCAAAACCATCCAACATCATTTCTTTAGTACTCACTTACAACCCTCTCACTTTATACATTTGTTTCCCATTTTCATTTGCTAAGCTTCCCAATTTGCCAAGGATTTTACTGAGTGGTGGAAGTGGCCAGGAATTTCCATCTTCCTGCAAATAAACATCTCTCTTTTCTGTCAGTAAATATTTTATCATCAATTATTTAAGCTCAATCTCTTTATTTTCCTTCTTCCAGGAAATTAAAAAAATGTATATATTTCTGCTTAACCTATTCTTTGCTAGAGATCTTGCATTGTAGGAAAACTTCTGGGTGATGCCAGAATAGATCAAAAGTGCCAACACTGGTTTCACATTTTCTAATTCTAAAACAAGTGTGGTGAAAGTCTTGGACACAAGAAAAAAAATCTGTCAACTCCCTCACCAGCAGCTGTCACCTGTAGTTAATCTTTTTATTTCTATTTGTGTATTCCCCCTCACACCACTCTATCTACCACACATTATGTCACCATCTGCCACCACATTTTCCTGCATCCAATTGACCTCTCCAAACATGATCCTGCCATCATTTTCAGTAAGTCAGGCATCACTAAGTCAGTGATGGCAATATCCTTTGAAAACAAAACTACATATTTTATAACTGCGTTAACAATAGTTGCCCACTTTATTTAAGCACCTAAAAGTCTTCTTTTTTGTCTTTTTTTTTTGTGTGTGGAGTCACAACAGCATCGGGACTCGCTGAATGTTCTAGCAAGTAGGAAAAATATATGCAATTGTGAGTGGGGTACATAAAAAGGATAAGAGTAATATAGACACTTTTTCTGCTTCACAGGACCCCATACCTAATGGGAAACAGCAGAGAAGTGAAAGAATCAACCAATTTATAGATCAGATTAATAGTCAATTATGCGGTCAGTGTGGTGAAAAGTTTAACATCTGTGCATACTTGGTTCTTCTCCTTCCATGAAATATACACTTTTGTTTCCAGCTTGCTGTTAAATGATGTCATGTGACCATTCTGTCCAATTCATTGTAAGTACATATCCTGGGCTGAAACATTTTTCTTTTTTGAGGGGATCTCAGGATTAGTTTAGTTACCATAGCATGAACTAGCCTATTTGATTAATACCACAGATCACAAGTAACTTAAGAGATCATTTGTCTCCACTCTCTCCTAATGGCTACTCTGCTTCCCAAGTATTCTGAATGTCCAGTTGTGTCTGGATAGCTAAAAGTTCCCTGACCCTTACATTAATGTCAGTTATGCAAAGGATTTGGCTGCCATCACAGCGGAGTTATCAAAAGGGAAACAGTACTGGTAATTTTGTAGACTTCCTTTAGCCCTTTGCCATCAGCCAGATACCCACAATCGTAACTGAAGAGGATGCACTTCAGGAAGGACTAGAGACTGATGCCAGAGAACAGGCTGTCCGATGCGACAAAAGAGGCAGAAGAAACAGGACCAATGTCAAAGTCCCAGGATCTACACTTCTTCCACAGTATGATTAGAGAATAAAATATAGCCACAGATTGGAGAAAACACTAGTAGAAACAGGATTGTTTTCTGAAGACAGTACTGAATACTCCCTTCTCTTTCTTTAAAAAGGAAGTAAATATGGTGAATTTGGAAGGTTGCACAGATTTCACATCTGCCTTCCTAAATTGCACCTGAGAAGTAGCAACTGAACAGATGAAAGCAAGGAGGATTAGGGAATGGTTTCTTCCCGTTTTATGTGCCTATAATCACAATGCCATACCCTCTTCACAACAAAGGGTCTTCGGGCTGGCAGACAGCCTTGTAAATACAGACTGTAGCACCTGTGTGTCAAACAAGTAGATGCAGGTGCAACAGGGGTTTCCTTAGATAAATAAGATAAACTTTGCTGAGTTAGATTTATAAATATTGTTCTAGCTCTACTACTTCTTTCTCTAAAAACGTCATTAACTATAATGTAGAAAAATAAGGTTGCATAGATTATTGGTGGTGTTAAACTTCAGTGTTCTTTGCTGTATTAGAAGGGAAATTAGTCTCTCGTATTCCATTCCATGCCTTCTGTTGTGTCCTCTCTTTCCTCCTCAGCATCTCAGACTTCTTTGTTCATTATGAGAATCTACTGAATTGGATGGAAACTTTGCAAGCATGTTTCACAGTCCACATTATTTTCTTCATTTTTAAAAATCTTCAATAACATTTAATGGTTTTGGTAACTTGAGCAGATAAAAAAAAAACCTCCAATAATAATTAATATTGTGAAACCTGTGTAAATAATACTTTTTAAAAAGATAGTATATTTTCCTTCTAAACAGGACAATTTGAATTGTGAAATATGTGGCATTTAAATGAAAGAAAAGATGAAGAAATAACACATTATGTCAGTTATTTTTTTTTGTTTGTTAGAATCCCAGTGTGTGCCATACTTACTAATGTTTAAGAAATGGATTTCTACCAAACAGGGAGATTAAATATCAAAGAGTGTTAGTGGAATTCTTAATAAAATACAAAATACTCATCACTGCAATGGATCAACAGTTTAAAACTGAGCTAGACAGGGATTAACAGGATGAAGATGAAGGGTGACAGTGAATTAACTGACAGTGTGAAATGATTCACCAGTTTTGAGTCAGGTAGTTGATAATTGTTCCACTTAATCATATACCATGGTATTGGTTAGCATTCATTGGATCTTGTGTATCCAATTGGTTAGATGAGATTCTTTTTCTGACCCTATAGGGTCAATAGCAACTTTTGTGAAATATACTGGAAATGTAACATGCAATGACAAGAACAAACAATAGTATTCTGATTCATTGTGACTATGAAATCTACCTTAAATATAGGGAACGCTCTTTCATGATTCTCTATAAATTATGAAGTATTGTGCGAAGATCATTTTAAATTAGATCTAACACATCTCCTAGTCACATAACAGGTTATTTCTCAGTGATAAAACTTTAAAAAATAAAATAGGCTTTCATAGTTTTGCATCATAAGATTGTTTTTTGTAACAAAAAATAAAACTCTCAAGTAAAGTATTAAATTTAGACTAAAGACTTGGTTCCTTTGATTAGCATGGTTACAGATAACTGATTTGACTAAATTTATGACACAGCAAAGCATTTTACCATCATTTAGAAGGAATCCATATGAATCAGACAGGTCAAAGAAGCTTTTATTGCAATTTACTATAGCTCATTTAAAATTTCCAGACTGTGAAAAGACAGGCATGAAAGTACTGATATTATCACTCTCACTTATTGATATTTGTTAAATTTGATTTAAATATATAAAAGCAAGCAAGTCATATTGACAATTTTCTAGAAATTTCAATGCACAAAAGTTATATATACATACAATATAACTTTTAATGGGACTCACTAAAAGTGGCTGAAACACACACACACACACACACACACACACACACACACACACACACACACCCTCCAGAATGACTAACTTTCCCTATTTGTGACAACCCTTGTTTTTTGCACTAAAATTCCTACATCTCAGTAAACCTTGTTCTTAAGCAAATTGGGGTAGCTGATTACCGTAATACATACACACATAGGAACAGGCTGTGTGATCTCACTTTGATATATTACCACAGTCCATGTTATCACAAATGGCAGTATTTCATCTTTTTTTATGACATAATATTCCATTGTGTATATGTACCACGTCTTCTTTATCCAATCATCTATCGAAGGACACTTTTGTTGTTTCCATGTCTTGGCCACTGTAAATAAGTCTGCAATGAACATCAGAGCACATATATCTTTACAAATAAATATTTTCAGATTTTGGGGGTAGATACCCAGAATAGGGATTGCTGGGTCATATAGTAGTTCTATTCTTAATTTTTTGAGGAATCTACACACTGCTTTTTTTGTTTTGTTTTGTTTTTTGTTTTGTTTATAGCAGCTTTATTTGTAATAGCCCCAAACTAGAAACCACACAGCAGTTCTTCAACAGGGGAATGGTTAAATAAACCGTGGCATAGCGGCTGCACCAATGTGCATTCCCACCAACAGTGTATGGAGGGTTCCTTTTTCTCCACAGCCTCTCCAACACTTGTTATCATTTGCCTTGTTGATGATAGCCATTCTAACTGGTGTGAAGATAGATCTAGACATTTTTATCTAAGCAAAATATGTCAGACAGAAAAAGTAGAGAACCATATAATTTCACTGATATGTGGTATATAAAACTGAAAACAACAAAGGAACATGACAAACAAATGAAGAAACAAAAACTCATAGCCACAGACAATAGTTTAGTGGTTACCAGAGGGTAAGGGGGGTGGAGGGTGGTAGATGAGGGTAAACGGGATCAAATATATGGTGATGGAAG
>NW_017732583.1:134702-148841 GCF_001890085.2 Hipposideros armiger | reverse complement strand
TTAAGAGCTCGCTCAAGCATTTGAGCTCTGAGCAACAGCGGTTTGAGTCCAGCCTGAGCTGAGCAGCCGCTGAGCTGCCAACAGGTAGCAGGATGAGGATGGCAAAAAAAAAAAAAAAAAAAAACAGCTAGCTTAAGCCTGAAGTTTCTCAACTGCACAGAAATCACTGTATGTCTACTATCCCACTGAGCTCCACATTATACCTCTACATCTTGGATGGCAAAAGTAAAGGAAGCTCTTCCTGACTCTTGTGCCATGAGTGATAAAGTCTTTTGTTTCTTGTCTTTTGCCAGAATGTATATGACGATAGCTAACTAATATTTTAGTTCACAAGGAGGGTAAGATCCCAGGCCCTTCAATTTTTTTGGCATAAAAATTTTTTGGCAAATAAAAATTTAGAAAGAACAGATCATCAGATTTCTTAGATGAAACACTAAAAGCACAATTCATAAAAGAACAAACTGATATATTGGGATTCATTGAAATGAAAAACTATTGCTCATTAAAAACATCGTTAAGCGAATGCTAAAACAAGCTATTTACCAGAAGAAAAACATATGAAAATTATACATCTGATAAGTGACTTAAATCCTTATATAAAGAGATCTTAAAACTCAAGAATATGAAAATAATAAATCCAATTAAAAAAAAGAGTAAAGCATTTGAACAGATACTTTACCATTGAGACATACAAAGAGTAAATATTCACATGCAAAGATGGTAAACATCATTAGTTGTTAGGAAAATACAAATTAAACCATAATGAGATATAACTACATACCTGTTGGAAGGCAAAATTCAAAGACTGACTACAAAGTGTTGAACAGGATGCAGAAGAGCTAGAAACCTCATACACTGCTAGTGAAAATGTAAAATGATACAACCACTTTGGAAAACACACATCTACCGTATAATCCAGCCATTCCATTCTGAGGTATTTACCTAAGAGAAAAAAACAGCATATGCCCATAAAAAGACTTGTACATGATATTTATAGCAGCTTTATTTGTAATAGCCAAACTAGGAAAAAAACCCACAAATGTCCATCAACAGGTGAAGGGATAAACAAATTGTGGCCTACGTATATAATGGATAAATAAAATGGATGAATCATTAATACAGCAATAACAAGGAATATACTATTTGTATATGCTGTAACATGGATAAATATCAAAATAATTATGATAAGTGAAAGATAGCATATCAAAAAACAGCAAGCAGTATAATTATTATTTTTTAAATGTGGAATTAGTGACAGAAAGTAGATCAGTAAATATCTGAGGAAATGGATAGAAAAGTGATGAAGCCTTATGACCTTCAGGACAGGAAACTTCAGCCCAATAGCCCTCCCTGCTAACATCAGATAAATGACCCCAGAGAAATGGCTTCCATATTCTGGCAATTTTGAGTTTCTAACATAACAGTCAGTTACCCAGGAAATCAACTGGAAGTCTGCAATTGGAGATAAACCGATAGATAATAGCACTCACAATCAGATTTTTGGAATCTTTCTTTTAAATATGAGTGTAGAGCCAGAGTTCACAAAACATTTGCAGAAAATGTCAAAAAGGAAAAAGAACCCAAAAAGCAAAACAAAACAAAATGGTCCCAGAAAAAAAAAATATATATATATATAAAAATAAAGCCCCAAAGGGCCGGCCGAGTGGCGCGATGGTTAAGAACTAGCTTGGGACGCCAGAGGGCCCCGGTTCGGATCCCACATATGAGGGCCAGTGACTCTGCCCTCTACAGCTAAGATGCTGAACAACAGCTCAACCTGGAGCTGGGCTGCCGTGAGTCGCCGGCGACGGCGTAGGCTGCAGCCCCTATGGCAGTGGGTTGCCATGGGCTACCGTGTGTAGCCAGCAGCCAGAGTGAGCAGCCAGCAGCCACAGTGAGCGGCCGTCAAGAAGCCTGCGACTGATCTGCCTCGCCCGGGAAGAGCGCAATGATGGTGCCAACTTGGTCCAGTGAAGCAACGTCCTCCACAACTAGATTGAAGAACAAAACGACAGCAACTTGTTGGTTCCCCTTCCCCCAATTCCCCAGTACTGTTCCCATCCCCCCAATTCCCCAATAAAAATATTTAAAATAAATAAATAAATAAAGCCCAAAAGAAAATTGTGTTTAGAAATTTCTGATTGGTATACCCAGGAAAATGTAAGAGAATATTTCATCCATAAATAAATTAGTGTCCTTTAGTTGAGAAAGAAAAAGAAAACAAGATAGATATATTGAAACCTATACAGAACTACAAATAAAACTCAATAACACAAAAGCAAACAGAGTAAATAACATCAAGTATTTCATGTTTGGAACAAGAAAACAGGGTCTCCAACTTTTAAGTGAGAAAGATCACAGACTAGAGAGAGAGGATATTATTAAATAATTAAAATTTCTCAGTGCTTAAGAATGTAAGTCTCAAAATTCAAAGAGTATACTTCTGCAAACAAACACGATAAATGAAAACAAACAAACAAACAAAAAGACTAGCATAGTCACATATCATCCTGAAATTATACTACAAAGATAAAGAATAAATTACTAAACCTAAAGGTCAATTCACAGTCCCTATTAATGCATCTTTCATTAGCATTTGGTCCTTGGATCATTTCCCATGGACGAGGTGTGATCAGACAATACGGTGAATGTTTAAATAAAAAATATATATTACAGTAAAAGGCACATTGCCATTATTGCTTTGGAGTACAATTGCTGGATCTTATGGTGGTTACATGTTTGGTTTTATAACAAATAACCATACTTTTTTGCAAAGTGGCTTTACCATTTTACATTTACACCATCAATGTATTAGTGATCCAGTTTTTCTGCAAAATTACCAGCATTTTTTTTTTTTAAGCCATTCAGGTTGTTGTGTAGTGATAAGTCATTGTGGTTTAATTTTGCATTTCTCTAATGGCTAAAGATGTTGAACATCTTTCCATGTGCGTATTTGCTATTTATATATCCCCTTTGGTGAGATGTTTATTCACGTTTTTCCATTTTACGATTTGGTGTTCCTATTCTTTTTCCTTTACAGTTGTGGTTTGAGAGTCCTTTATATATCCTCTATACAACTTCTTTATCTGATTGAGGTTTGAAATATTTTCTTCCAGCAAATAGGTTATCTTTCATCCTCTTTAATATGATTTTTCACAGAGCAAAAGTTTTTAATTTTGATTACTTACAAAATATTGTTTTTATTTTATAGATTATCCTTTTTATGTCAGATCTAAGTATGCTTTATCTAACCTTGAATCTCAAAGATTTTCTACTAATTCTGTGATGCACTTTGAGTTAATTTTTGCATATTTTGTGTAAAAGATTGTGTAGAATTAATATTAATTCTATTTTAAAGTTTTGTAGAATTTTCTAGTGAGACCATTAGGATTGTCAGTTTTGTTTGTACAGTTTTTAAATTATGAATTCAATTTTCTTGATACTTATAGGGCTTTTGAATTCTCAGTTTGATATTGGGGGAGTTGTAATAGTTTGCATTTTTGAATAATTGGTCCACTTGATCTAAGTTTTCAAATTAATGTATGTATAGTAGTTCATAGTATTGTCTTTTGAGGTCTGCTGAGTCTACATTGATATCCTCTATTTCATCTCTTATGTTTGTAATTTGTTGTCTTCTCTGATTTTCTTTCAGTATTACTAGGGTTTGTCAACTTTACTGATCTTTCAGTTTGTGTTAAAAAAAGTGGAGATTGAAATAAAATAACTTTCATATATATAAATATGGATATAAATATACATTTATATTTATGCCTATGCATGTATATACATGCAGATATAAACATATATAATCATTTAGCATATCTATTGTATAATTATAGGAGAGGAATGAAAAAAAATTGAAGTCTGAATATAGGTATGCTTATATTCAGAAATATTTCATTAATTTATAACTTGGATAATTCTGAACTATCTAGACTGCAATTACATTTTTATGTTACTAACATGCAAACAAAATGTTCCCATCTGAAAGGTTTTATTATCAATGAGTCTGTCATTGATCACTCTATTTAAAATTGCAGCATCCATATAGCCCCACCTTCTTTTTCCATTGCATATAATTCTATTTGCAAAAAAATTTACTTATTTTTTTGTTATTGTCTGTCTTCCTGACTAGAGTGTAACTTCCATGAAATAGGATTGTACAAATTAAGTGAATAAACATGTAGCAACTTCTGACAGCATCTTTTGCAAACAGTTTCATATGAACATTTTCTAGTGCAAATTAGTGTAAAACACCTATATTTGTTAATTTTATATTGGAATTTTTTTCTATTTTGCAATATATATATATATATTTTTTCTATAATTATAATTGAAGGGCCCCATAATTAATATAGTTAATGTGGTTAAGCTGTGATTTCAACAAAATTTGATATCTTGTAGTTTAAGGACACAATTCAAAAGGAGCTTAAGTAGCTTTCCTACTACACTTTTACCTGCATCTTTTATAACCTTTTTTCCTCAGCCTTCTGTTTCCTGTTATGATGACACTTAAACTTAGATTCCAAATTTCTAATTCCATGTTACACCTGTTTTATGAACATTAGAGTCATATTTTCAATGGTCTCATTCAAACTTCAAATTTATATTCATTTTTTTCAAAATTGAGGTCATAATTTTTAGTACCAATTACCCCTTCTGTTAGATTTCATCTTATGAAGATATCATCCAATTGCCTCTTTCAGAAATTTGATAGTCACCTTAGACTATTCTATTTAACTTATATTCAACATGTATTTCCTACCAAATGTATAACAACTCTACTCTCAAATCTGTTTCTTATCTTCAATCTCATTGCATGAGGTTCCTGTCACTCATTAGCTCTATTCTGGGTCACAGTTCAGTAGAAGCTTAAATAAGTTCAGATTGAAGACAACACTTTTTAGATTATGCTTCATAGATGTCTTCTTCTCTCATCCTGCCTGATTTCACTAAACAACTACAAATATAGAGACATGCTCAAAAAAGCAAATCTCCAATTTGGTGACACAGCAACCTTAACAAATCCTATATCAAGGGTCATCCTTGCATTCGTTATCTGTCTTACAGACACCTATAGTGTCTGCATTTAACTTTTTGAAATATGTTTGGAAATTCGTCTTCACTATATTAGCAAATCTGTGATTCTAATGTTTCAGGCATGACTTTGAAATAATTTGAGAGAACAAATGGCAATATAGTAATATCTGATTTCTAGGCATGATACTTGAGTGCTGTGTATATGTGGTAATAAGAAACAATGAGAAGTTCAATATGCTCTACACTGTTTGATATTTATCTATCAGGTATTTCAGTGTGCTTCTTTTTCCCAAAGGACTATATATAATAATTAGACTTATGGTGAAGCACATATTCCTAAATGACTACTCTGATTCTATTGTAGACTACAGTGCAGAGCTAGAAACTCTATTCTGATAAAAATAAATATATTAAGTATGACATTAATGGCTTAAGGTTGTATACTTCCCTTGAGATCCCCACTTTTAATAACCTCCAGTATCATAGATAAAACTGAGGGAGTAATCACTGCTGAAATGGATTTTCTGGCAAAATTAGACATCACCTCCAAGAATCAATAATCATTTGAAGCTAACAGGGTGATTAAATGACCTGCTTTTTATTTTACCTTATGTTGAGTTGCTGTTTAATCTTGATTTAGATTCACACTGCTAAAAACAAAGATAAACCAAGGACTTAGAACATTACAGCAGCAACATGAGGCCTATTCATTATGAAAGTTAATGGCTCCTTTCCTTCAATCAAGGCATTCCTAGCTTATCAATGCATTAAAAAAAAAAAAAAACACAAAAAACAAAACACCTGAACACTCTAGGTGCAGACTGTGTAAATACCACCACCTAAGGTTGCTTCTTCATTTTAGAGATCTGCACCATTAGCTTTGCTGTGGCAGGTGCTATGTATTTTTTTTATTATTATTATTTACTAATTTACCATGCCCATGGTGCTGGGGGATAGCTTTGTGTTGACTGATAATATTGTCATCAATTCTTTTCATCCATGTAGTTTATCCTTCCTTTCTCTTTACAGCCCAAAAAAGAACTGCATCAAGTAGGCAGCAAATTAATTCTGCCAGCCAACTGTTTTCTACCATATGTGGGAAACACAACCAATTACCAATTTGAGTTTACATAGTTTGCCTTGTGAATTACTGCATAAACAATAGTATTCACCTAAGGATTATTCTTTTTACACACCCTAATAATACATGCATATAACAATCTAAAACTGAAATTTGTTAATGTGTTCAAAAATAAGAAATAAGTAAAATTTGAAAAATATAAACTTGTGAAATTCAGTAAAGTTCAAAAACAAAAATTTGACCTTTATCCAAAGGGAAATTAGAGAGATAGATACAGTGAGTGCACATGTGTGCATCCACACGTGTGCACAGGGGGAAACATAGAGAGAGAAAGAAAAAGATAAAATAGCTTATTATATCTTTAGGCACATATAATCAGTATATAATTATTAAATAATACATATTATTAGGTAAACATTTATATGTAATCCTTATATAGATATATTATTATTTAACTACTACCCTTTTCTGATTTTGAAAATACTGTAATGAATGTTAATTTACAAGTACTTCTCTTTTAAGCCTTGGTTTCTTCATAGATTGAACATGTTTAATTTCTTTAAAATATATATTTCTTGTTTTAACTATATATAGATTAAGCAGATTATAACATAGCAAGTTAGATACTGACAATTATGCATTTTCTCTGCAAAATGTTTCAAAACATAACTTATGATTAATAAGTCTCACTGCCAAAGAGTTTTCAAAGTGTTACTTGATAACAAGGAGATAATTTTCAAATTGTTGAAACTGGATACCATGAGCTTTAAAATTTTTGCTACTGCCATGAGAGTCACTTAGGGAAAATATATCTCTTTCTAAAGAAATCAATTTTTGTAAATAGTGTTTTAGCTTTATAAGTGTCCTACTGTTTCTCGTCAAGTGCAAAATGTGATTTTATTTAATTTTAGACAACAGATGAAAAGGAAATATTCAGCCAATAATTTTTCAAATTTTCTTTATTCATTCTCACATCCATTTACACATCTTTAATACTATTCAGTTTTGATGAGAATAATAGAGAGATGCTCTGTACTTCTTAGGATACCTTGTCAAGAGACAGGTGATATCTGACCATTATCTCTTTTTGTGAGGTTAATTTTGATCAGTATGTCTAGATGTTCTCACTTCGATCCATTCACATAAAATTCATTGTCAGCATTTGGCCTAAGTGCTTTAGCTGTCATTGATGATTATTGTCTATTTCCATTATATCTTTAGAGGTAGAAAAATGATGATATTCTAATTCTATCATACCTTTCTCCTTCATTATTTGGAATTCTTTATACTATTCTAGGTATCATGAAATATGATTCACATAGGAAATGCAGACTAAATCCTTGCTGTCCGAAGGATTCTCACTCAGAGAGCATTTCATAATTTGAGCATAAAGTTTAATTCAACAAAAGAATGAGTCTTAAAATGTCAATAATGAGACATGATCTTAAACACCATCAGAACCGTGTTTCCTTCCTTCACTGCCTCCGTTTTCAAGATCACATTATCCTTCTCCTCGTGAGAATGATTTTATAGGAAGTTTCAAGACATTATGTATCTTAAACGGCCTTTTGTTTACTTCCTATCTGAATGCTAATTTATGTAGACATAAAATTTTAGGGAGAAAATTATTTTTCCTCAGTATTTTCAAGGTATTGCTCCAATGTCTTCTACTTTTCAATTCTGATATTTTCAAAAATCTAATGTTATAATGCTTGAATTGTTGCATATGACCTATTAGTATTCTTTCTGAAGGTTGTTGAAAGTGTATGTTTTTTTTTATCCTAGAGTACTAAATTTTCATAATGATATATCTTGTTGAGGGTTTTTAAATATCTTTTTTTCTGCAGGCAATCAATAAGGCCTCTCAATTGGCACATTTAAGTCTGCCTATTCTAATAATATTTCTTGATTAATTTCCTTCAAAATGTAAGGCATTCTTTATCTTTGTAACCCAACTGCTCAGAAGGATGATTGCTTGACTGATTGGATTGATCCTTAAATATTCTTTTCTCTTTTCTTTTCATGGCTGGTTGTGATTTTTTTATCCTTCTGTGATGTTTCTTAGGTCTTATCTTCAAAAATTTCCATTTAATTTTAATGTAATTCTCTCTATATAGAATGTAGAAAGATGATAGATAATAGATAGATAGATAAACAGATAGGTAGATGGATGATAGATCTCTATCTCATCTCTATCTATAGAAAGAGACAGAGAAGAGCATAGGCTTTAACATGCAATATTTTGTGTTCTCCTCATCTCTATTGGTCTTTGAGATCTTATGCCTAAGGTCAATAAAAAGGAATTTCAAGAAGAGTGGCAACAAAGTTACATATTCAGCCTACTATGTTTAAACAAAAGCCACTCTCATATTTAATATATTCTAATACACTTGTCTTACCCACAACTTTATCTTTCTTTGTCTTAATGTCTTCTTTTTCCCATTTTGCTATTTCATTCTTTTTTTTTTTCATTAACATAATAGCCAACAATATACCAAACATTTTGTGGGACTCCTAGTAAAGACCACTGGCATAATACTTCATCCTACTTTTCTATGTATTTCTTTCACTTCTCATCTCTCATTTTACTAACATTTTTATTTTCATTGTGACGTGTTACATATACAAACATTTAAAACATATTCTAGTTAAATAAAAAATAGTTAATTAAGTACCCTCTACAATAATACACAGAATCTTTGGAAATACTTAGAAGCTCACTGTGCTTTCCCCCAAAATATCCCATTCTCTCCTCCCCCCAGAAATTAGCACTATCTTAAATTGTGTGTTTATTGCTCCTTTGCTAAAAATAACATGTCTGGTTCAATTTTTCTTTTTTATACGAAATAATAATGGCTCTGTTCTTTTGTGACTTGATCCAGTACTCAATATAATGTTTTTGAGATCCACTCATGCTGTTGCATTTAGCTTAATTTCACTCATTCTTGTTCCTGAAAGCATTCTATTGTATGTACGTACCACAATTTAGTAACTCATTTTATGATTGATACATATTTGTTCTTACAGGTTTTTTCTATTATGTAAAATACAGACATATACATTTCTTTTTGTGTGTCTTGTGTATATATTCAAAGATTATAATAAAGTACAAACAACTAGTTAAATAAGAATAATATGTGAATGTTTTTTGTTTTGTTTTATTAGTTTCAGGTGTACAAAACAATGTAATAAGTATACATTTCACCCCTCACAAAGTGATAACTCCCCCCAATTTGTGTCCCCTCTGACATTGCATATATCTATTACAACTCCATTGACTCTATTCCCTATACTATACTCCATATCCCATGACTATATATATATTTATATATATATATATATATGTATATAAAATTATAGTTGACATACAGTATTATGCAGCTTCAGCTTCAGGTGTACAGTGCAGTGATCAAGCCTCTACTCCATCCCTAACAAGACGTGTAACCATCTGACACCCTACAAAATATTTACAACATCATTTATTATATTCCCCAAACTATCTTTCATATCTCTCTGGCAGTATTGTAGTTACAAATTTATGCTGTCTAATCCCTTCCCCTTCTCCCTCATCCCCATCAGTTTTTCCTCTATATCTCTGAGACTATTTCTATTTATTTTGCTCATTTATTCACTTCTTTAGATTCCACATATAAGTGAGATCATATGGTATTTGTCTTTCTCTGACTGACTAATTTCACTTAGCATAACGTTCTCTAGGCCCACCTATATCATTACAAATGGGAAGATTTCATTCTTCTTTATAGCGGAGTAATACTCCATTGTATAAGTGTTTTTATTTTATTCAGAGAAATGACTGAATAATAAGAATATGTGAATTTTTAAGTTCATAGGTAATTACAAACTTTTACCAAAGTAGTTGTAGCAATTTGCATCCTCATCAGCTATATAGAACATTACATCGATCAACATTTTCTAGAAATTTTGATAATAATAGAATTATACTGATGGCATTGACCCTTGGGGTCTCTTTGCACACTCTCCTGTATAATGCATTAGTTTGCGGGAAAAGGGTAGGAAAGAGGCCTAACCTTTATCAATTATTGCCCATGTCTGATATTGTTGGGTTCTGTAGAGCCTCCCTAGTAAAAGCCATTCCTGCATGTGTTCACTTTCCAGATTTTCTGATTTTATTTCTTTTTTCTTATGTGCAGAAATTAAAATGATTTTTCTTAGCTCTTTCTTCAGCATGTCAGTGTTCACTCTAGACCAGCAGTTCTCAACCTTTCACAGGGGTCACCTAAGACCATCGGAAAACACATATTTTTGATGGTCTTAGGAACCGAGACACCACTCCTCTATCCGTCTCCAAGCCCACATGCAGATATGCCCACATACGAGTACCCAGCGACCCCTGTGAAAGGGTCATTCGACCCCCAAAGGGGTCGCGACCCACAGGTTGAGAACCGCTGCTCTAGACAGTCTTTCAGAATATCAAGTCTCCTGTATTCCCAGAAATATAAGTTCACTGTTTTATGTTTTAAATGGAATCAAGAAACAGCAAATAATTCTGACAAAAGAAACGATTGGAATTTCAATGTTCTAAATGTTTCCCATTCTTTATTCGTTGTTATATTACCAAGACTTACAGTAACACTAGCAAACTAATAATAAAAGAGATTTATCAAATTTTAAATATGCACATTCTTAACCTATCTATGTCTCATTTTCTTTGCCTGTATATAGATATAGTAATAGTATAACCTTGTGAGATTTTAGAAAAGAGCTTTTTACTTATTTTTTTTACTAGTTTCAGGTGTGCAAAGCAATGTAATAGACATATAAACCCCTCATAAAGTGATAATGCATCCCTCAAGCTACTACCCCTCTGACATCTTATATAGCTGTTGCTATACCATTGACTATCTTCCCTATGTTGTACTCCACTTCCTGGGCTACATATACCTATATATTTAGAGTTAACATTCAATATTATTCTACTTCATCTCTTCAGGTGTATAGTGCACTGGTCAGGCATCTACAGAATCTATGACGTGATCCCTCTGATAAGCCCAGTGCCCATCTGGCACCTTACATGATCTTTGCAACATTGTTGATTATATCCCCCATACTGTATTAACTACCAATTTCTATTTCTTTTTTTTTTTAAGATTTTATTGGGGGTTGGGGGACGGAACAGCATTGGGAAATCGGGGAAGGGGAATAGACAAGTTGCTGTCCTTTTGTTCTTCAGTCTAGTTGTGGAGGATGTCGTTTCATTGGCCCATGTTGGTATTACCATTGCGCTCTTCCCGGGTGAGGCAGTCATTCGCTGGCCACTGGACAGCAGCTTATGGCAGCTCATGCAGCTCTCAGGGCTCATGGCAGCCCACAGCAGCTCACGCTGGCTGCTGGCCACTCATGGTAGGTTATGGCAGCCCACTGCAGCCCCACTGCAGCATACAACATTTCCAGCAACTCACAGCAGCCCAGCTTCAGGTTGAGTCGTTGTTCACCATATTAGCTGTAGAGGGCACAGCGTCACTGTCCCATGTAGGATCTGAACTGGTGGCCCTGCTGCTCAGAGTTCATGCTCCCAAGCCAACTCTTAACCAATGAGCCACTTGGCTGGCCCCCAGTTTGCATTTCTTAATGCCTTCACCTTTTTTACCCTCCTCCCAACCCCATTCTCATCTGTCACCCTGATAGATCTAGTACCTATCTGGCACCATGACTAGTTTTACAGATTCTTGAGTATATTCCTTATACTATACCCTATATCGCTATGACTACTATATAACAACCAATTTGTACTTCTTGATCCCTTCCCTTTCACCCATCCTTTGCCCCCTACCCATCTTAAAGAAGTCCCTCCAAGGGCCGGCCGAGTGGCTCAGCTGGTTTAAGAGCTCGCTTGGGAGCACCAGCTCTGAGCAGCAGGGCTGCAGTTCGGATCCCACATTAAGGGCCAGTGACGCTTGTCCTCTACAGCTATGATGATGAACAACAAACAGCTTGACCTGGAGCTGGGCTGCTGTGAGTCGCTGGCTATGGCGCAGATTGCAGCAAGGCTGCAGTGGGCTGCTGTGAGCTACATGAGTGGCTGGCAGCCAGCATGAGCAGCTGGTAGCCGGTGTGAGCTGCCGGGAGCCAGTGTGAGCAGCCGACCAATGACCGACGACCGATTGTCTCACCTGGGAAGAGCACAATGGGCCAGTGAAGCAAAGTCCTCCACAACTAGACTGAAGAACCAAAGGACAGCAACTTGTCTGTTCCCCTTCCCCAAATTCCCCAATGCTTTTCCCCTCCCCCTAATTCCCCAATAAAATCTTAAAAAAAAAAAAAAAGAAGTCCCTCCAAGATTACTTGTAATACTGGTTTGGTGGTGGTGAACTCCTGTGTTTTTTTCTTATCTAGGAAGTTCCTTATCTGTCCTTCAATTCTAAATGACAGACTTGATGGGTAGAGCAATGTTGATTGTATGTCATTGCTTCTCATCACAAGGAATATTTCCTGTCACTCCCTTCTTGCCTGCTAAGTTTCTTTCGAGAAATCAGCTGATAGTCTTATGGGGGGGTCCCTTGTAGGTAACTGACCACTTTTCTGTTGCTGCTTTTAAGATTCTCTCTTTGTATTTAACCTTTGGCATTTTAATTATGATGTATCTCGGTGTTGGCCTCTTTGGGTTCTTCTTGCTTGGGACTCTCTGTACTTCCTGGACTTAAATGTGTATTTCCTTTACCAGGCTAAGGAAGTTTTCTGTCATTATTTCTTCAATTTTCAATTCCATGTTTTCTCTCTTCTCCTTCTGGTACCCCTATAGTACTAATGTTGGTACACTTATCGTTGTCCCGGAAGCCCCTTAAACTCTCCTCAATTTTTTGGATTCTTTTTTTTCTTTTTGCTGTTCTGGTTGGGTGTTTTCTACTACCTTATCTTTTATATCTCTGGTTGGATCCTCTGCTTCATCTAATCTACTGTTGATTCCCTCTAATGTATTCTTCATTTCTGTTCTTGTATCCTATATTTCTGACTTGTTCTTTTTTATGGTTTTCATCTCCATTTTTTGCTTCCTGTCTCTCTGTTTAAGTTCTCTGAGATCATTAAGCATTCTTATAACCAGGATTGGGAACTCTGTGTCTGACAGATTGCTTATCTCTGTTTCGCTTAGTTGTTTTTCTCAAACTTTGTTCTATTTTTTTATTTGGGACATGTTTCTTGGTCTCCCCATTTTGGCTGCCTCCCTGTGTTTGTTTCTATGTATTAGGTAGAGCTGCTATGTCTTCTGGTCTTAGTTTAATGGCCTTATGTAGCAGGTGTGCTGTGGGATTCAATGGTGCAGTCTTGCTGGTCACCTGAGCCACACACTCCAGGTTTGTCCCTTGTATGGGATGTGCATGTCCTCCTCTTGTAGTTGAGCCTTGGTCAATAATTGCACATCAGTGTGAGGGACTGACCCTTGGGCTCACTGTTTGTGAGGACTGGCCTTGACTATAGTGGAAGAGTTGTTGTGCAGGGAGCTGAACCTACAAAGCAGGATCTGCCTCAGAAGGACTCTGGTTCCTGCCTAATCTGCTCTTTGGGTGTGTTGTACTAGGAGGGGGCTGGATGATGTTACTGCTTGTTTTGAAGCTGGTCCCTGGAGGCGCCAGCCTCAGGACCACCTTGGAGGGGATCCGCTGAGGTCAAGTTCAGCCGCCACCCTGCCCCACCTGGTGCCACCCAGAGGGAGTCAGAAAGAAATCCACAGATGGCTGACATCCATGATGTGCTTGGAGGTGCCTTGAGAGGCCAAACTGTGAACCAAGGCTGGCTGCGGCTAGTGCCAGGCTTAGGGGTGCTCAGTTTAGGTACAGGACATGCTCAAGCCAGATGCTGCTTGTCTGAGTTCTGAGAACCTTTGAGAGACCCTAGGAAAGTCTGCAGCTTGAGCTAAAACAGGGGGTCAGATTGATATGAGGCGATTCTCAATAATGGTTGTTTTGTAGATTAGTTGTAATTTTGATGAGTTTGTGAGAGACAGTAAACACAGCATTTACCTACTTCACCATATTGATTGT
>NW_017732583.1:86413-133607 GCF_001890085.2 Hipposideros armiger | reverse complement strand
CCAGTTCTTAACCATCGTGCCACTTGGCCGGCCCTCATCTTTTCTTTATGCTGCTTTATAAGTCCTTTATCATAATTTTTACATATATTTATTTGTTTTTACATATTTTACATGAAAAAATTAATAAACTTTGATATTTCTAAGATGAGTGACTGTAGTGGATTCTGACCTTAATTAATATTACCCAATTGTTACCTCAGAAATTGAAATGCAAACTTAAAAATCTTCTTCCCTTTTAAAATACTAATATGGAAAATCTAAAATAATTACTAGAGTTTTATTTACAATAGCTTTTTTTCAGTTTTCACTCTTCCATTTCTTCAGGCTTAACCTTTACACTTAGAAGGCTGTTTCTTATAGTACTATTCTTTTGATTGTATTTCTTCTCTAATCATCATATTTTTCCTAATTTATCTTGTCTGATACTAAATTCTTCACTCTTATCTATTTGTGTTGTTACAATGCTAGGTTATTTTTCATTATTTATGCTTATTTAATATATCATTATGCTGCCCATATAGTTTTGAGAATCAAGCTAAGATTCAGATCAGGTATTACAATTATCAGACACAAAATAAAAATCTCTTTACTTGCAGTAGGGCCTAATGTAGTTCTCCAGATCTAAGGCCTGAAATTTTAAGCTTTGGGTTCAAGAGTGTAAAGAAAAATTATAAGACTGGAGGACCTTAGAAGGTTGGGGTGAGGGCCGGCCGAGTGGCTCAGCTGGTTAAGAGCTCGCTTGGGAGCACCAGCTCTAAGCAGCAGGACCCCGGTTCGGATCCCACATATGAGGGCCAGTGACACTGCCCTCTACAGCTAAGATGGTGAACAACAGCTTGACCTGGAGCTGGGTTGCTGTGAGTTGCCAGCGATGGCATAGGCTGCAGCAGGGCTGCAGTGGGCTGCTGTGAGCTACATGAGCAGCTGGTAGCTGGTGTGAGCTATCCGTAGCTGCTGTGAGCAGCCGACCAACGACCGGCGACTGATTGCCTCACCTGAGAAGAGCACAATGATCATACCAACATGGGCCAGTGAAGCGACGTCCTCTACGACTAGACTGAAGGATAAAAACAGCAATTTGTCTACCTGTCTGTTCCCCTCCCCCCAATTCCTCAATAAAATCTTTAAAAAAAAACAAGGTTGGAGTGAGAGCTACACATTAAATCAACATAGAGCTTAAATCATCAACTATACTTTCTTGGCAAGGAAGGATCTAGATTCTAGATTTTGTGGTACCTAAAGCCTATACAATTTAATGCCTGTTGGAAAACAAAAAGAAAAGTATATTAGTAATACAAAATTTTGGGGCCCCTCCCAAGGCATTGGAAAGTCACCACGCTAATAGAGACCCAAAAGCTTAAGTTTTCTGCTCTTGAATAAAATTTCTAGTGAGGATAATTTTAGATAGAAATATTGTCTATGCGTTTGGCATTGCCTAATATATCCAATTGATGACAAAACTGTATCAACTCTAAAATGCATGATGTGGTGAGATTTCTTAAAATTGTTCTAAAACAACAAATTGTGGTGAACTCAGGCATTGTATTAAAGTCACAGATAATAAAATTAGCATATTTCATTGTGGGAACCAGGGAAAGCTGAGGTAGGAGCAATGAAGCAAGAAATGAAGAGTAGGATTGTAATGGGAAGATGAGATAATTCAATATGATGCACACGACAAAACACCACCAAAAAATGATGGTAGTTTTATATAAACTGTATAAATAATTTCAGAACCTATTTAATTGATAATAAAAAATAACCTTTATATAATTGAGGCAAAAATTCCCAAGTGCAAAACTAGTATCAAAAGTAAGGTCATTTTCAAACACAAAAATAATATGTAAATGGCTTAGACTGAATGAGAAATTATTCACTTTATTATCAAATGAATGTCTTAAGGGAAAACTAAATAATATTTTTATGGGCCTTTTCCTTGGCTTGTATTTGACCTGCTTCCTTTTTTTTCATTCAAATGTCACATTTTTTTCACCCTTTGAAATGTCAGGTTCATCTTTTAATGACTTAATCTGAGGGTTAAGAATTCTTCATAGAAGCATAAGCCCATGACGATAGAATAAATCAAGAAAGGAGAGATTTGTAAAAAAGAAATGATTGGTATTATAAAAGTTCTTCAGAAAAGTGTGAGTGTATCAAAGGGGCAAATAAGTCTGTACTATGTCATGCAGTGAAGTGAAGTAACAGTTTTATAAATGTGATTATGCTTCTTGAAATAACATTTACTTGGTTGTAAACTGACGAATATTATATTATCATTAGAAAAGCATTTTAGATTAAAATATGTAAGAACTAGTCTTGGGAACAGACGGGTTGAGAATCTTTTTTTTTTTCTATTAAAGTTTATTTGGGTGACAATTGTTAGTAAAAATACATAGGTTTCAGATGTACAATTCTGTAATACATCATCTCTACATCACATTGTGTGTTCACCACCCAGAGTCAGTTCTCCTTCCATCACCATGTATTTGATCCCTTTTACCTTCATCTACCACCCCACCTCCCTCCTTACCCTCTGGTAACCTCTGAACTATTGTCTGTGTCTCTGAGGTTTTGTTTCTTTATTTGTTGGTCTTGTTCCTTTGTTGTTTTTAGTTTTATATCCCACATATCAGTAAAATCATATGGTTCTTGACATTTTCTGCCTGACTTATTTCACTTAGCATAATAATCTCAAGATTTTCAATAAAGTATCAAGCCAAAATAATAAGTTATTATGTATTTTTATGAAAGTTTTAAACAATCATAATGCCTAAGTCAAAATAACAGATGGATTAGGACAACAGATGGACAATTTATTTCACAGATTGAATACCTAAAAAACCACAAGCACCCATTTGGAAAAGCTGAGCAAACGGATCTGATGCAGCAACTAAATGATTTTTTTGTACATAATAGAATGGTAAAATTTATTTGTGATTGGAATTAAGAAAAAATAGACAAAAATCAAATATTGTAATGAAATAATTAAAATTGATTCATAAAACTAAATTATTGGAAAGCTACTAGAAATTTATCAGTTTCTATGTAAGGGGAAGCATTCATTTCATTTACCTATTATAAAGTACTTTACTAGAAGTAGTAAATATTTATATGCTCAGTTGTTTACTTAGGGTAGCTATCATAAAATCACATATATAAATACAAGTATAAAATATTAAGTAGTAGTCTGTGACTAGACTGGATCATTAACGAATGGAGTTATATAAATTTAGATGAATGTGGTGGGACTGTTTGCCCATATTTTCAGTCCAAATGTTAGTAAATGGAATATTTTTTCCTTGTGATTTTCAATATCATGTTAAATTGATAAAAGAAGATAAAAATTTTGTCTTATTGAATATTTTAAATTATTATACTAATATGAAATATCTCAAAGCTGTTATTTACAATAAAATGTCCAGGTTATTTAAATAGTTATATATTTATGTAAAGCAACATCTTATATTATCAGCTCTCAAAAAAGAAAAAGGAAAAAAGCAGCTTTGAAAAACATACTGTTATGATTAAAAATTTTATATATTATAGATGTATAAAATTTGAGTAATAGCAGCAATTCGGTTTGGGGTAAGAAGCAAGACATAGTGGACTAACACCGACGCTCTGTTCCGTGTTGGCACCCAGGGAAAGGCACTGACCTTGAAAGACTTATGTTTGTTTGTTTTTTTCTGCAGTGTGCTAATGGCCTATGTGGTCTTATTTGATGTTGATTTTATGGTATATATGTCTGTTTTATTCCTAAAATTTTATAATTTAATGTAATGGGATTATAACAGTTAATGAAAGAACAAGAATAAATATAATCAGGTGTTAGAAAAATACCAATGATTTAGTAAGATTCTATAGGAACAAAGGCCTTAAAATATCAGATAATATTCTAGATATTCTGCAGGTGACCTGACATCCTTTGGACACAGAAAGCCTGTACCTCTACTTTTCGAGTAAAGAGTCTATAAGGTAATAAACAGGAAGATATGAATCCTTGCAAATCTTTCCAGAAATAACAAATTTAAAAATACAAATAGAGGATATAAATTGGTTAAGGATTTACTTTTTAAATATCACTTCCCAGATTGTGTGCTGTAAGACATTCAGCCAAGTCTCCTGTCTCCCTCTACACACACAGACACACACACACAGAGACACACACACACACAGACACACACACAGACACACACACAGAGACACACAGACACGGACACACACACACAAACACAGACACATACACACATATACACACACAGAGACCACACACACAGACCACACACACTCATACATGGCTGTTGCCAAAATTGTGTGCTTTTCTAGTGACAGCCTGTTCTCAGTGGAATTTGTTTGTATCTTGATGGTGCCAATCAACACTCATTTTCAAAGGAATAAAGTGACAGCTTCTTTTTCTATTGATAGTTCAGGTTATAGATATGATTTGATTCCTTAGCTACATATGCTATGATGATAATATATGATTGAAATCCTAAAAATTTCTGAAAGAATATGTAAATGAGTCCAAACAACTTACAATTATGCAATTTAAACTCTGTGTGTGTGTGTGTGTGTGTGTGTGTGTGTGTGTGTGTACATGTATATTTGTATTTACAAGTGCAAAAATTATTATGAAATCCTCTATTTGGTGAAAAGATTGGGGGAAGAACCAAAAGAATTTAAAAATATATGTATTTTATGCTAACCTTTGAAAAATAAAAAATAAAAATAATAAATTGCCAAAACTGTTACTAAAAGAGATATCTCTGATAAGGAATGTTTATATTCAGTGGACAAGTAGCAAAATTTAGGAGCTACTGAACTCTAGGGAGATGATTAACCCAGGAGACAGAAAATAAAGATGTTCATGTTCCTGCCCACATGGGGCATAATTTAACACTAGGGCCTAATCAGGGGTGATTCTTTGTGCTAACTGGGAACAGAATATAATGGTTTCTATTATTAATGCTGGGAAGTGAATGTGGAGCAGTTTTACTTGACCCAAATAATTTTGAACACGTTTACAGTGGAGACATGCAGGGGCTTACCTAGAAAAAAAGGTGAAAATATTTGTGCAGTTATTTTTAAAATATAATAGGAACTTGCAAATCCCTTTGGGCATACCAGCGATAGAGGCTTCTTACTAATAATGAACTTTGAGCAATTAAAGAAACAGGTCTTGAGAAATTCCCACAGAAAATAATTATAAAATGATTCCAGGGTAAGGAAGTATCTATGAGCATAAACAACGAGGAATATCAGAAGGAATTAGCAAAGAAGAGAAGGAAAACAAATGAATCCAAACACAAACCATTACTTTGTCACCTCTTGTTGATTTCCACAGTTCTTCAGCAAGTAGGGTATTTGAAATCATTATTAGTACACCTATTGCTTGTCAGATTATTTATTAGTTTCAGTAAATTTGAGAGTAAAATGTGTGGCATTCTCTTTGAATAATGAATTCATCATTCTTTTCAACTCTTTCTTTTGTCTTGGGAAAAAAAACAGCCCTGAGTGCTGGGAGCTTGTCTAGAACTCTGCGCTCCCAGGGTTTCATTTTGCTGACGCAGTCTTGGCGCTCAGACTGGTGTGTCCCTGATGGACATGAGCCATTTCACGGAATGTAGACACCAGACAGGGCGGCACTGTGACTGAGATTGATCAAGATAAAAACAAGACCGGTCTGTAATCATGTTTGAACACAAACAGAAACAAGAATATTGTCCAAGGCCCCGAGTTATTAGGAGTGACTGGTGTTTCTTGAGCAATTATTTCTTTAAGTTTCATTTTCCTTCCTTCTAGATATATAATTATATACTCCTGTTTCTGCGCACCCAGGTAGAGTCCATAACAAAGTCACTGTTCCTGGACCACACCCCTAAATTACCTAGCACACATCCAAATCCTAGAAATCCCTTCTGACACCCTCATTTTCTATGGTGTAAGATCTCCATTACAGTGTGGTTCCTTAGTCAACTTAGATGGATTCCTGGTGTTAATTAGCATTGACAGATATCATAAAGAGAAAGTCATTAAAAGTTTACCCCCTTCCTCACCCTGATGTCGTAGGTAGATTTGAAATATTTTACATACTCATTGTAGTCAAGATTCTAGTCCCTGAGTGTGGCTTATCTAGTTGTTCTATACATTATATCTATTAATTCATGGATACATGTTTCTTAATGGCTAAGACACCTAAACTATGGTGATGATGTACAAAGATTTGCAAATCCTTGACTCCCTACAACATTCATCTGTGAATATATACTCTTCCAAGTAAAGCTTTGCTATTTTCTTGAAGAGATAATAATCACTGATATTTATTAAAAGGTTCCAAAAGAAAATTGAGGCTGTTGAAAAAAAATGAAACTAGTATCAGTAATTTCTAATGCAATAAATTTATTTTTCCCCAAAATGACTCAACAGTAAAAATTGATAGAGCCTCTATATGATACCTGCCCATGTGTTTTAATGGCTTAACCTTTAGTTACATATTTTAAAAGCTCATGCAGAGGCATTGAGACACTGTGGTTTTGTTTTTTAGTTTTTTTGACAACCAATTATCAGTTTATTTATTTTTGTTCCATAGGTTCTTTACAAATTTCACTTTTCTACAAGCTCAGAATTGAAGTGAAGCATAGCAACGATGCAACATGGCTTCACAGTTAAGGGGACGTAAGCTGGAGGAGGGCTGCCAGGGTTTCAATGGCCCATCAGCCGTGTACAATAAATACAACCACGCCAAAGTTACTTTTCATGTCTGTGCCTTAATATGGAGATAATTATAGTATCTACCTTTTATGGCCTCTTTGAAAATTAAATGAGTTAATATGTGCAAAGCCATAGAACTGTGCTAGCACATAGCAGGCACTGACTAATGCTGTTAAATATTTATAGAAAATCCAGAATTCCCTTTGACTACCACTGCCAATCACAATATGCTTAGAATTACATATTCCCTTGAGTATATTCTTGAACTGTTTCATGTGTTTAACACACATTTATGTGTACATAATGTATTTAAAGAAATGAAGGACATCATACTGTTCTTAAATACTTTAGTAAATTTAATGTGTATGCAGTGTGATGTATAGGTCAACGTTCTTTTTTTTTCTTGCATGTGGATAGTTATTAAAACAACTGTCATCTTTCTATTGAATTGCCTTTGCTCTTTTGTCACAACAATTGACCATATAGCTGTAATTTTTTTCTAAACTCTTTATACAAATTAACAGGTATATAAATTTACCTATAACCACAGTGTCCTAATTGCTATAATATAACTACATACATCCTAAGTCAGAAAATCAGGTGCAATAAACCCTGTCACATTGTTCTTTTTCTTTTCTTTCTTCTTTTTCTTTTTTTCATTAGCCTACTTCACTTGTTTTTCCATATAACTTTTGGAATCATCTTGTAAATAGCTACAGAAATTTTTACTGAGGAATTAGTTAATTAATTAATCAGTAAATTTTTATTTATTTTTTTCTAATATAATCATTGAATGCTATACATTTCCCTATAAGCCACTACTTTTCTGAACCCAATAAGGTCAAATTCATATTTTTTAATTTAATATACTTATTTTGATATTTTCTGTTTGTATATAAAGTGGATCTAAAGCCCCCTTTTCTGGCCTGGTTTTGTTATAATGACTTATTTAAACTCATAACTTGAAATGAATAAATAGAATCTTTGTTTTAATCTAGTACCCCTTGATATTCCATTTAATATTATTTTGAAATTAGTCCATGTCAATAAAGTTAAAGCTATCTCTATCTTTGTAATGGCTTCATAGTATTTATTGTATGGATGTAAAATTACTGACAACTAATCATTTATTCACTGATTTAAGAAATATTTATTGAGTACCTACTCTGTATTTTCACATCATTCTTAGTGCACACTATATAGCCATGTACAAAACAAAATTTATGATCCTGGATCTGATATACTTTTTGGTAGAGACAAATAATAGACTACTTAATGAATAAACATTGAATTTCAGGCAGTGGTATTTATTTCAAGAATACTTTTTAAAAAGCAGGGCAGTGGAATATAGGATGACAAAAATGTGCTGTCTTAAATAGGACACTAAAGGATAAACTATGCAGAGAGATGCCATTTCAACAGAAAAGTGAGTGAAAATTAAAAGTGATGGATAACTGTGTATTATAACTTTTCTCCTAATATCCCTTCCCTACCTCTAAATTGACATTATTTAGGATTTCATTCCATACCATTATATGTTATCTTTAATAAATTTATAGCTAATATTTATTAGAGTTAATACATGTGCTAATTCTACTTTTGCTATACAATAAAACTTGCTTCCTATTTTCTATACATGCTCACTTTAATGGAATAAATTTTCTAATATTTTTTTTCATAGATCTAAGGAGATAAATTGTGTAATTCCTTTTTCTTTGTTTAAAAAGACATTTATTTTGCCCTGAGACACCAAGATTGCAGTGGCTCTAGAATTCTAGCTCTAATGTTGATTTCCTTAGAAATTTAAAAATGCTATTCCATATTATTGTTATTATTATTAAGAGTAGTAATTGTAGGGGTAGTACTAATAGAAGTAGTTTGTTTTCCCTATGAGAAATCTGAGAAAGGCTGATATCTTTTTTTTAATTTTATTTATTTTTAATTTTATTTTTCAATTATAGTTGAAATCTGACTCTTATTGATTAGAAGATAATCTTTATTTTTTCCCTTCCTAAGAAGCATTAATAGTACTTTTGGATAGTAACTCTTGTTGTCATTAATTTATCCTGCTTAGTGGGTCAGTCCTCATTGGGCACTTTGAATCTGAGTATTCTTTTTTTTTTAACCCCTATTTTTGGAAACTTTGTATGAATTATTTGATGATTGCTTTCATCTGTTCTCTCCAGTCACTCCTTTTGGAATTCCTCTTACAAAGTGGAAGAAACATCAGGTCTATATGCTGCTTCTTTTTAATCTTTATTTCTTGCTCTCCTATCGAATGATGAGATATCTCAAAAATCTTTGGCCTTGTCTATGAGTACCATTTAATATTTTGTTTTTTCATTTCAATGATCAAAAATGTATATTTCATATCTTTGGAACCTTTGTATGTATTCTATACTTTAATGTATCAATATGAGGGTATTAAGTATAATATATTGACCCTATATTCCTCTTTTGGTTGCTCAGTTATCTCTCTTACTTTGTTATGTTATTTCTGCTTATTTATTGTCATGTCTTTTTTCTTTTATGTTGTAGGTTCCCCTCAATATAATAAATATATATAATTATATATTATATTTACATCATATTTATGTATCATACATGTGATATGTAATAAAATATAATTCACACATGTATACATCATATATATGACATATATTATAATATATATTGACACACTTATGTATCTACTGCATATGTATGTGTGTATAATGTTTGTGCTTGTTAACTAAATTTCTCTAGGCCTGCTTGGACAATTTGCATATAAATGGTGGCTTGGACAGGACTTGCTTCAGAGTTAGGATTGTATATGTATAAACAAAGAATTAGATAACTGAAAGAAATCTATTTTGCCCCATGGAGTGATTCTCTAATCAGCATTATGAACATGAAAGCCACAGTTCATCTTTGTCCGCCTAGAGCTATCCTGCTGTGACTAATAGCGAAAAGAAAAACACTACTTCCTTGCTGCCTGATTCAGGTGGGTGGGGCAAATTTGTAGCTGAAGCCTCTTGTTCAAGGACCTCCACTCCTAGTGAGCTAGATAGTCACCTCTTGGCACATGCCTGCCTTTTGACCACCACTTCCGTGGATGGATAACTCTTAGTGTTGGCCCCACTCTCTCAAGTAGGCTTTACTGCACGTATTTTGGCTTGTGGTTTACTTCATCAATCTCATCCTGTCTGCTTGCCTGCTTTCAAAAGGTCTTTTTAGTCTTTATTTGTATTTTCCAAATTTTGTTTATATATTGCTTTATTTGGTTTAATGATCTCAATCACTTCTAAAACATTTGCTAGAGAAAGGGAACCAAACACGGGTTTGGTTCTCAATCTTTGCCTGAAATAGTCTCACTTGTAACATGGTCTTTGTGATTCCTCAGAAATTATTGGATATATAGTTTTATAGATATATTTAAATCTATTAATATTAAATCATAGAATGAGACACTTTTCTTTATGAAGTAGAATGCTTAGTGTATATTATTCTCCACAAATATGGGCTATATATGAAGGAGCCTTTTTGGGTGGAGGCATATTTTATAACTACATTATTTAATTAATTTAACATATGTCATTCATACTAAAAATACAATCTATTGAGCAGCTCTTCAATGTGGAGTTAATTGCATTTAGTTAAACAAAAATTCATGGAATGCCTATTATATGCTGGCCTAATATAGTTTTATAAAAAGGAGTTTTATTTTCCCAAAAGGTTTTTGTGCACTAAGTTTCATCTATCAGTGAAAAAATTGCATACAAATAGCTACTAACTTAGAATTATATGTCATTATTTATACACCATAAATATACCAGGCCAAAATGTATTATGTACTTTCTCAATATCAGTGGAGGAAATATTTACATACTAGGGGTGGGTAAATTTGTTCTGTGTAAGAGTAAATATTTGAGACTTGTGGCCGTAAGAGCTCCATTGCATCCACTTAATTCTGCTGTTTTTCTCTGAAAGAAGCCATGGATAACATATAAATGAGAAATGTGTTGTGTTCCAATGAAACTTTACTTAGGAAAACAGGCAAGACGGTGGCCTGCAGGCCATAGTTAGCCAAACCCAGCAAGATAATATAAAAGTTTAAGGAATTTCAAGCTGCTATTTCTTAAACTTTTGAAAAAAAATATTTCTACTGCTTCTTAACAACTTGGAATACTGTTTTAAATTCTTCAAGAGTAGATGAAATTGGCACAATAGCTTTTATCTTCATCAATTTAACAAAAATATCTTCACATCCAAATAGGATTATGTGTAATAAATACAACTCTAGGGTAAAAAGTAATTCAGAATTTTAACTTCATCAATATTATTTTTTCCTGCATTGCTGCAAAGTTCTCAAAGATAAAAAAGGAAACCCCAATCTCAAATTGCTGAACAAGATGAAAAATGACTCATAGCTACATAGTCTACTATAAAGATGAAAATAAAATCTGTGGTATGTAAAGTAACTTGTTATATAAAATTCCATAATATTATATATTTAAACAAGAACACAGAAATGGTATTCATATACAAAGTGTGCGCTTCAAGCCTTGGATAAAGTGTGTGTTTGGTGTGACGAGGAAACAAATCTCTGCTATTTTGTGGGGGATTCAAACAATGACCTCTGTTAGAGAGAAAACCATAGATTTGTTATTTTATTGGCAAGGTTGTTTCCCACCCCCACCCCTAAAAAAAAATCCACATACTTATAATACAGGGTAAGATGAAAGTAAAGGTTTCGGATACTTTGACTTTTTTTTCTTTTATTATTACCTTCAGAGTTCTTTAGAGAGTATTTCTTAAATTCATTTTGCTTCTTTAATTTCTATTTTTCAACTGACTTGCCTGACAATTCAGATTTTGATGTTTTCCTCATTTGAAGATTTTTTTTATATAAAAAGATAGCATTTTTCTATACTATGAGTACATCTTGTCAATTAAAAATAGTTTTATGCAATACCCTTCAGGTATCAATAAGATATTAATCAGATTTTTATCTTTTTATTTCTCTTTGTGCCTTCAATTGGCATTATTAAAACTGAGAGATTATAATTACCACTAAATTTATTATGTGTTCTTGATGTTCAAGACATTGTGCTAACATTTTACATCCAGGACCTCATTAAATCTTTGCGATACTCTATGAGGTAGGAATCATTAATAATGTCATTATGCAGATGAGAAACTGGAATGCTGAGAAGTCAGTAGCTTTGCCCAAGAGCCCCTGTAATTGAGAAGACCAGAATCTGGACAGAGCCTGTCTGATCCTAGAGCTTGAGTCTGGCACCATACCACCAAGAGTTTGCTACTTATTTTCTTTGCTTTTCTCACTTTTCTAACAAATTTGAATTGAACTGCCCTGTGATTACTGCCTTATTGTAGGGTGCTGGCAAATATCCCTAGCATTTTTTTTTTCCAGAATCACCACTGATTAAAAAAAAACAACAAAAAAATGTTTAAAAAAGATTAATTGTAGACAAAGAAACTAGGAAATATGTAGACATAGATAGGTATGTATGTATAGATATTGATGCATTTTATTTAAGACATTGGCTCAGAATGTGAAGCTGGTAAGTCCAGAATTTGCAGGTCAGGCTGATAGGCTAAAAAACCTCAGGTAAGTGTTACTACTGCAGTATTGGGGCAGCATTTCTTCTCTAGAGAACCTCAGATTTTGCTCATAGGCCTTTGACTGATTGGATGAGGCCTACACACATTACAGGGGGTAATTCCCTTTGCTAAAAGTCAGTTGATTGTAGAGATTAACTACATCTACAAAATACCTTTACAGTAATACCTAGATTAATGTCGGATTAAAATAACTGGGCACTATAGCCTAGCAAAGTTCTCACAAGAAACTAACCATAACACTGCCTATACCAGGAAGCTGGCATTCATTTCATCAAAAACTGTAATAACTCAATTTAATGTGACAATTTACCAATCTACATGTGTAAAAGCCAAAACTTTTTGTATAGTATTGCTTCACAGGTTTGTAAATTTCCCAATTCAAATTTAAAATGTTGGATTAGTTGTATACTCCTTGTCAGAACAACAAACCCTATTTATGATTTTTAACTATTTTAAGTCAGGTATGATGAATAACAGTGAATCCAAATTTCTTTCTCAAGAAATTCATTTTTGTCGTTGTTTACTTTAGCCTGTATACACATGCTGTCTGTGTTAACATCACCTGTTCCTATCATGACACTACCTTATCTGCTAAACTGTTTCTGTACATTTTCTGACATATTAAAGTCCTTGCTACCAAATTCTATAATTTACCTGATCAATTTTTTTCTTTGTAGCATTATTACAGAATATGTAGTTTGGCTTTCATTTGATTACCTCCACATCTGTGTAATTTTGTTAGAATTGATCAAATTATCCATTGATTCACTCATTTGTTGAGATTATTGGGCACTTTGTAGGCGTTGAAATTAAAGTGGTGGGGAAGGGAAAAATTGTTCTTGCCTAGGGAGAATGGTTGTTTTGGGAGAAAGACATTGCATTATAATGCTCTCTCCTTTTATTCCATCTTATCTATCAATAAATTGTGTTGACACCCACTTTATTTTCTAGAGCCAGCTCCACTGCTATCCCCTGGTAAAAATAACATCATCTCTGATCTGCCTTTAAAATTATTGTAATAGCCTCCTAAATGGTCTCCCTCATTCGGCCTGTGATTTCTTGGACTCATGCTTTGTGTTTTGCTCTGAAGGAAACTTGCTATCTTGTGAGCTATCCTATGAAGAAAACCAGGTGGCAAAGAACTGAAGATGACTACTGACTATCTTTAGTATGTTTCAAAATACTAAAAATATAATACAACTAAAATTTTTTGACCCTTAGAAGAAACTTGGAATGTCTCTTTAAAATGTGTTAGTATCACACATTCAAGATTAAGCACAATTAGGTTTAACGTGTAGGTTCCGAACTACTTCTTTGGGTCTGTAGGTCCATTGGTGATTTTGTTTTCTGAGCTGTCACAATGCTATTCCAGTCAACTCTGTTCTTCTGTTTCTACTTGACCACTAGTGGGTACTTGGTTCCCAGATGGTGCTGCCAGCAGAGATGGAAAGTACAATACTTCTCTGGGCACCCAGGACTCTGAGATGGGGCAATCTGAACCCCCAGGATAGAAGGCATTTCACTCCCGTGAACTGCCTTTTCCCACTGGGTGGAGGGCTAAGATATTCCTGGCCTAGATCCATTTCTGCCTCTGGAGCAGAGGGCCAGGGACGTAACTCGCCAGCATTGGACAGGAGATGGAGAGACACTGGACCTGTCCACATGGCCTGTGCAAGTAGAGAGACCATTCTATTGACACCGGATATAGGACTTGGGCTGAGTGACCTGCCAGGCACATTACTGATGGGGACCTTCGGGCAGGGGATGGGCTGATCCTTGCAGATTCTGTTGTCGCTGCTGCTCCTGTCCAATGGGTCCCACTGTCAAGGATGTGAGGTCAGGGATGTGAGGTCAGGGATGACGGGCAGATCTGGGCTCTGCAGCCACTAAATATGGGACTTCCAGCTAGGTCCCTAGTGGCCTTTCCATTTTCTGGTTTCTTGGACAAAAGACCAGGCTTTCTTGTGTTTTGTTTGTTGATGGTGGTGGTGGTGGTGGAGGTGATGGCAGTGGTATGTATGTATGTATGTATGTATGTGTGTGTGTGTGTGTGTGTGTGTGTGTGGTTTGTTCTGTTTTTCTTGTTGTATCTTATTTTGTTTTCTGTGACTGCCAGCAGCTTGGACTGGGAGTTTTCTACAACATTCACCTTGGGTATATGAGATATAACAAAGAAAAGCCAGAGAACTACCCAGGTGTTTTTCAAGTCCTGACATCCCTAGCTACTCTACCAGCTTCCTTCCACCTTACAGAGTTCTTTTATATTTGTGAAATTATTTCCAAAGTATTCCTTCATATCTAGATGAGACAAACAGAGAAAAGGGAATCTAAACAATTTTGTCCTAGTAAAAGAAATCACAGGGTTGTCTTTGACATTTTAAAAACCTTAGCATGTGCTCATTTTTTTGGTGAATGATAAGGCACACTCTCTGCTCTTGTTTGGATTAAATGATATAATAATGTAAAAGCAATTGTCAAGGTGAAAAAAAAGTGGACTGACATTATTGTTAATATCTTCATGGAATTAAACAAACATATTTACTTTTTATAAAATAAAACACTAAGTTCTAGTATCCATCACTCTCTAATGTAGGTATATTCATTAATGTAGACACAGTATCATCTATCAATAGATTCTGTGATTTTTGTATTGATATATAATTAATATTATCTGTTACATACACCTGTGGGAAAATTAAATTGAATCAGATCTACTTTCTGACTTGGCATATGGTAGAACTGATTTCAAATATATGTTCTTATTAATTATTTTTAAATATTATTTAGCTTTCAGAATATATTGATTCTTTATAATTTGGTTGATTTGGCTTACTTGTTTGTTAACATCCTCTATAATTTGTACTATTTGCTACACAAAAGATTGCATTTTTTTGGTGCATTTCTATTTTCACTTTGTGCTTCTTGTTTGTAGAAGGCAATTTGTCATTTAGGATATGATCTGTCAAATTCCAGTTCTCTTACATCAAAATTTGATTTCTCTATTGATTTTGTTTTAATAAGTTTCTTTGATTAAATTTCCTACATGGTAATTTTATTTTATTTTAACTTTCTGGCTTAAACGGTTTGTATATCCTAATATGATCATTATCCTTGGAAATTTTATGTTCACTTTAGTTTTATTGAAAACCGAAAATTTTGCCTGCAGTGGGATCCCATGTAAAGATCCTTCTAGTTAGGCATGTATTCCTGAGATTTAGTTACCTAAATAGGAGGGACTGATATAAGCAACATGTTTATGCTTTCAGATAATATTAGTTATGTTTTATACTTAACTGATAATCTTAATTATCTATATGAGACACTCCCATCATTCCAAAATTACCAACTTGGCAACCTGGTCGCATAGATCTTTATTATAGTTAATACAAGCGCTTGACTGTTATAATAAAGGGACCCCAAAGCACAATAGCTTTGCTAAAAAACTCACTTCTCATGTAACAGTTCACTTTTGTGTAGTCCTACCACCTATAGCATTGTTCTTGGCTTCATGGCAATGCTGATTGCTGTCAAATCCATGTTCCAGTTTGTGGGTTGGGGAAAAGAGGGGCAGAAAGTTCAGGATAAGAGATTTTCTATCACGCTGTTTAGATGGAAGTTTTATCACTTCCTTTCATGTCATCTTGGTGATAAGTTAATTGCATGGCTACACCTTTCCACAAGGCAGCCTGGAGAATGGAGTGTCTAACTCGGTGTTTATATGCTAAGAAAAAATTGAGAGACTAGTTTTGGGGCACAAATTGTAACTTCCCACAGTTTCTCAATGTATTACCCTAGATTTCTCTTCAAAATTGAAAACTTGAATATCTCATCTTAATAAACAGTAGGGGAAACAAGGAGGCTTTAGACATAACTATTTTATTATTAATCTCAATAAATACTAAACTCCAGTTTTGTCATATTCCATTCTTAAGGTCTAGGTTTAGGGAATCTTTAAAAAACAGTTTTATGGGTAATAAGTAAAAACATGAATAATGTAACATAGATAATGTCTGCACTATGTCTTCCACTTCTTAAAAGTTCTAGAATCTAACAAAAGCCTAAATGTCATTTATTAAGACTGGGGAAGCCTTTGTGACTTACGGTGAGTTTCCATAAATTTTTATTTTCCTTTAAATGAAAGTTTGGGTGATTCTAATTGCGCAGCTACATGACAAGTCATTAATCAGACAACCAGGAAAAACATAATAAGAGGCCTTGGACCTCAGCTGAGTCCCTAGGCCTCGATAAACATGTGCAGAAGAATTTGGCTATCCTAACTGCCACCAACCAAATGCTTACTTCGCTACAATTGGACACCAATTTGGAAACTCATATACAAATATGAAAGCCAAATTTTCTGCTGAAACAAATGTTTTCAACTGAAACAAATGCTTGGGTTGTTCACATGTGCCCAAACCAAATATTTTCTTGTAGCAGTAAATACACTTCCAAGCCATCCATACTCTGCATCATTTATTAACTAAACAAGACTTAATATTATCCCTCACTTTTATTCTGCTTCATTTTGAAAAAAAAAATGATGAAATACCTACTGACCATGAACTTTTATACTTTGTTCTGGAAACAATATCTGAGGAACAGAGACTTCACACACACTGTGCCCTCTGCATAGGATGCTTGAGCATAACTTCTGCTTAATTGCTATTTGTTCATTTTTCATCTCACTCATAACCTCTTCAATAAAAACCTTCTAGTCTTAAGATAAATCCCACAAATAATATGTATTTGTTCTTGTGATTTTTGTTTAATATACATCTACCCCCACTACACTCTAAATCTAACAAGAGCAGCAACTGTGTGTGATACATAAAAGGCAAGTAATAATTATTGGCTAAATCAATGGGGATATAGTATCTAACTCACAAGCTTGATTTGATAATTAAATGTGTTACTGCATGTAGAATGCTGAGTGTCTAGCACATGGAAAGCAATTAAATTTTCCCTCCAATAAAATGCAAGGTCAATGAAGTCAGAATTTTTCCACACTAATACATCAATGAAATTTAGAAGAGTGTCTAGATTATATACATTTTCAATAAATAATTAATGAACAAATGAAAAAACAAATGAACCCAAAGAATGCAAGCGTATTCAGAGAAAAAAAATATCTCAACTTAGTGGGCTTGAGAGAATGAGTAAATATATATATATATGTATTTTTATATATTTTATATATAAAATATTTATATATATATATTAAGTATATATATATATATATATTTTTCTCTTTCCAATGTCTTTGATTGGTCTAACTCTAGAGGGAGTGTGAAAACAAAAGTAAATAGATGAAGCTTGAGGTTGTTTGGGCTAGAAAATTTCAGATTCTAAGCACTGCACATACTTCTAAAACTCCTAGAGCCATCTGGTGAGGGTCAGCCTTGAATTTACTGTATTTCCATACTGTTTAGTTAAGATTGACTTATTTTGTGAAATATCAGGGATAAAAATGATGTGACTGGACTTAATTATAAAAGTTTTTAAACTGAAAAAGATAGTTAATCATTGGTTGATATCATTAGAACACATAAAAGCATGCTTGAAACAGCTTTTGATATAAAGTGGGCATGATAGCTATAAACACAAAGTAATGTAACAGTGGGTGTCACCAGTAGAAAGAAGACATTAAAACAAAAAAAGAAAAATAATGAAAAGGAAGAAAAGTAGAGAGACAGAGAGAGAGAGAAAAACCATGTGTTTGATAATACTTCAAAAGTCTGTTTTTTCCAATGCATTATGAAAATGCATGGGAGGCAGGAAATGAAGGTGCATTCGTAGCATTTCTTGTGCTTCTGAGATATGGTGGAGCTTTGCCCTGACATTTTATTGGTGAATTGGTGATGATCTAGTAAGGAAGCACAATATGTAGTTGTATGTAACGTTGATCGCTCGTTTTCTTTATCACCATAATAGGTACAGAGGTCCTTTTTAGATACCTCCTATGGTAACTGAGGCAGGAGAGTGTGTGTACACTCTCTGATTACTGCTGAGGAGAGGAAAGGCCCATGCCGCAAGTCACTCTCTACATGATGTGAGACAACAGGAAGTTTGGCCATACTTTCCCGCACAAATATGTTGATGCAATTGCATGGCTAAAGCCATTGAGTCAGTTCTTAATATGTTTGCAAGAAATTTGCTTGATTTTAAAAACGTGATTAGAAGCTCCCATCAAAATTTTAAGCCAGTTTGAACAGACAGCTCTTCATTCAGTTTTGCTTTTGTTGTATTTTTTCTCTTCTACCACCCCTCTCCTCCTTCCCCTCTGGTAACCACTAAACTATTGTTTGTGTTATGAGGGTTTTTTTTTTTTTTAATTTCTTGTTCCTTTGTTGCCTTCAGTTTTATTCCCACATATCAGTGAAGTCATATGGTTCTCGATTTTTTCAGTCTGACTCATTTTGCTTAGCATAATAATCTCAAGATCCATCCATGTTGTCGCAAATGGCAGTATTTCATCTTTTCTTATGGCAGAATAGCATTCCATTGTGTATATATTACCACATCTTCTTTATCCAATCATCTATTGAAGGACACATTGGTTGTTTCCATATCTTGGCCACAGTATATAAAGCTGCAATGAACATTAGAGCACATATATATTTATGGATAAATGTTTTCATATTTTGGGGGTAGATACCCAGAAGAGGCAATGCTGGGTCATATGGTAATTCTATTTTTAATTTTTTGAGGACCCTCCACACTGCCTTCCATAGTGGTTGCACCAATCTGCATTCCCACCAACGTGTCTACGGGTTCCTTTTTCTCCACAGCCTCTCCAACACTTGTTATTATTTGTTTGTTGATGATAGCCATTTTCATTGGTGTGAGGTAATACCTCATTGTAGGTTTATTTGTATTTCTCTGATGATTAGTGATGTTGAGCATCTTTTCATATGTTTATTGACCATTCATATGACCCCTTTGGAGAAATGTCTATTCAGGTCCTATGCCCATTTTTTTAATTGGATTGTTTGTTTTTTTGTTGTTGAGTTGTATGAATTCCTTATATATTTTGGATATTAGCTTCTTATCAGAGGTGATTTTTGCAAATATCTTCTCCCATTTGGTTGGTTACCTCTTTATTTTGTCGATGTTTTTTTTCTACTGTTCAGAAGCTTTTTAGTTTGATATAGTCCCATTCATGTATTTTAGCTTTTGACCTCCCTTGCCTTTGAGATCAAATTCATAAAACCCTCTTTGAACCCAAGGTCCATAAGTTTAGTACTTATGTTTTCTTCTATGCAGTTTATTGTTTCATGTTTTATGTTTAGGTCTTTGATCCATTTTGAGTTAATTTTGGTATATGGTGACAGAGAGCAGTCTAGTTTCATTCTTTTGCATGAGGCTTTCCAATTCTCCCAGCACCATTTATTGAAGAGGCTGTCTTTTCTCCATTGTATGTTTTTGGCTCCTTTGTGAAAAATTATCTGTCCATATTTATGTGGGTTTGTTTCTGGGTTTTCAGTTGTATTCCACTGACCTGTGTGTCTGTTTTTCTGACAATACTGTGCTGCTTTGATTATTGTTGCTCTGTAATACAGCTGAAGTCAGGGAGTGTGATGCCTACAGCATTGTTCTTTTTTCTTAGGACAGCTTTGGCTATTCGGGGTCTTTTGTGGTCCTATACAAATCTGATGATTTTTATTCTCTTTCTTTCCTTAAAAATGCCATTGGGATTTTGATGGTGTTTGCATTAAATCTGTATATTGCTTTGGGTAATATGGCCATTTTAACTATGTTGATTCTTCCAATCCATGAACATGGAATGTCTTTCCACTTCTTTGTGTCTTCTTGTTTCTTTTTAAAATGTCTTATAGAGGCTGGCCAAGTGGCTCAGTTGGTTAAGTGCTCACTCAAGAGTCTGAGCTCTAAGCAACAGCGGTTCAATGCCCAGCCTGAGCTGAGCTGCCAATAGGTAGCAGGATGGCTCAGCTGAAAAAAAAAAAAAAGTCTTATAGTTTTCATTGTATAGGTCCTTCACATCCTTGGTTAAGTTTATTCCTAGATATTTTATTCCTTCTGTTGAAATTGTGAAAGGAATTTTGTTGTTATTGTTGTTTTTATTTATTTTACTGAGATTTAATTGTTAGTATATAGAGATGCAATGGATGTTGTACTTTGATTTTGTAGCCAGCTACTTTACTGTACTTGTTTATTGTTTCTAATAGCTTTTTAGTGGAGTCTTTAGGGTTTTCTATATATAGCATCATGTCATCTGTAAGAAGTGACAGTTCAACTTCTTCATTACCAATTCAGATGCCTTTTATTTCTCTATTGCCTGATTGCTCTGGCTAGGACTTCCAATACTATGTTGAAAAGCAGTGGTGATAGGGGACAGCCCTGTCTTGTTCCTGAATGTAGAGTGAAGGGCTTCAGTTTTTCACTGTTTATTATGATATTAGCTGAGGTTTTGTCATATATGGCCTTTATTACGTTAAGGTATTTTCCTTCTATACTCTTTTTATTAAGTGTTTTAATCATAAATGGATGTTGTATCTTGTCAGATGTCTTTTCTGCATCTATTGATATAAACACATGATTTTTGTCCTTTATTTTGTTTATGTGGTGTGTCACATTGATCAATTTGCATATGTTGAACCATCCTTGTGCCCCTTGGATAAACCCCATTTGATCATGATGTATGATCTTTTTAATGCATTGTTGTATTCAATTTGCTGGAATTTTGTTTAGGGATTTTGCAGCTGTATTCATCAGAGATATTGGTATGTAATTTTCGTTTTATGTGTTATCCTTCCAGGTTTTGGTATCAGGGTAATATTGGCCTCATAAAATGAGTTAGGGAGTATTGTCTCTTCTTCAGGTTTTTGGAAGCATTTGAGAAGCACAGGTGTTAGATCCTCATTCAATATTTGGTAGAATTCACTAGTGAAGCAATGTGCTCCTGGACTTCTGGTTTTGTGAAGGTTTCGGATGACTGATTCAGTTTCCTTACTGTTGATTGGACAATTTAGGTTTCCCAGTTCTTCATGTTTCAGCCTAGGAAGGCTGTATGTTTCTCAGAACTTGTCCGTTTTTTCTAGATTATTGAATTTGATGGCATATATTCCTTCATAGTATTCTTAGATGATCCTTTGCATTTCTTTGGCATTCATGGTAACTTCTCCTTTTTCATTTCTGATTTTATTTGTGTCTTTTCTCTTTTTATCTTAATGAGTCTAGCCAAGCATTTTTCAATTTTATTAATCTTTTCAAAGAACCAGTTCTTTGCTGCATTAACTTTTTCTATTGTCTTTTTGTTCTCTTTTATTTAGTTCTCTACTGATTTTTATTATTTTCTTTCTTCTGCTGACTTTGGGTTTCGTGTGTTCTTCTCTTTCTAATTCTTTAAGGTATGATGTGAGTTTGTTTATCTAGATTCTTCTTTCTTCGGATAGGCTTGTAATGATATAAATTTCCCTCTTATTACTGCTTTCACTGCATCCCAATAATTTTGGTAGGATGTATTTTCATTCTCATGTGTTTCTCAAATGTATCTTTTGATTTCTCCTCTTGTTTCTTCTTTGACCCAGTCGTTCTTTAAATGCATGTTGTTTAATCTACACATATTTGTGGTTTTTCCTGCTTTCTTTTTTCAATTGATATCCAGTTTCAAAACCTTGTGATCAGATACTATGCTTGGTATGATTTCAGTTTTCTTAAATTTGCTGAGGCTAGTTTTATGTCCCATTGTATTGTCTATTCTTAAAAATGTTCCATGTGAACTAGAAGAGAATGTATAGCCTGATGTTCTAGGATGAAGTGCTCTATAAATGTCAATTATGTCCATTTCATCTAATGTATCATTTAAGGCTAATATTTCCTTATTTGTTTTCTGTTTGGATGTCTATCCATAACTGTCAATGGTGTATTTAGGTCCCCTAATATAATTGTGTTTTGGTCAATTTCTCCCTTTCATTCTCTTGGTAGTTGCTTTGTGTATTTTGGTGCTCCTGATTGGGCATATAAATGTTGATGTCTGATATGTCTTCCTGTTGTATAGTCCCCTTTATCATTATAAAATACCCAACTTTGTCTCTTGTCACCTTTTTTATCCTGAAGTCTGTTTCATTTGGTATCAGTACAGCTACACCTGCTTTTCTCTAAATACCATTTTCTTGGAGTATCACTTTCAACCCTTTCACTTCGAGTCTATATTTGTTATTGTACATGAGATGGGTCACTTAGAGGCAGCATATGGCTGGGTTTAGTTTTTTTATCCAGTCTGCTACTCTTGCCTTTTTATTGGTGAGTTCAGTCAATTCACATTTAGGTTGATTATTGATATATGAGGATTTCCTATCATTCTATCTTTTGTTTTCTGGTAGTTCGGTGTCTCCGTTGTTTCTTTGCCCTTTTGTTGCTGTGTGTTTCAGTGTGGTGGTATTCTATGATTTTTCCCTCTGTTTCTTCTTTTTTAAGTTCTATATTTCAATTCTGGATTTTTTTTTTTGCATGGTTACCATTAACTTTATGTAAAAGAAAGTTTCGTATTTTCAGTAGTCCTTTTTCTTCAGCATGCTTCTTATCTCTATTCCTCTTTGTGGGTTCAAGCCTTTACTCTCTCCTCTTTTATGTTTTTGTTGTCATAAATTATCACTACTTATGCTATGAGTTGATTTCTGCATTTCAGTAGCAACTTGTCTTTTTCCTCTTTTTTTTTAAATTGTTTTTTCTTCTTTACCCTGTATGTTATGTTTAAGTGTATAGTATCCTATTTCACATAGGAGTTGCCATTTCCTGCTTCTGTCTGTCTGTTTGTAATACTACTCATGGTTTTGTATTCTTTTGATTTTTTTTTTTGTTTCAGGTCGAATAGCCTCCTTCACTATTGCTTGTAGTGCCAGTCATGTGTTAGAAAATTCCCTCAGCTTCTGTATGTCTGCAAAGGTCTTTATTCCTCCTTCATATCTAAAGGAAATCTTTGCTGGATATATTATTCTTGGCTCGTAATTTCTCCCTTTCAGTAGTTGGAATATTTTATTCCACTCCCTTCTGGTTTATAGAGTTTCTGCTGAAAAAAATCTGATGATAATCTAATTGGGCTTTCCTTTGTAGGTCACTGTCTTATTTTCCCTGTCTGCCTTGAGGATTCTTTCTTTGTTGTTAATTTTTGACAGCTTCAATACAATGTGCCTTGAAGAAGGTCTGTTGGGATTGAGATAATTAGGTGTCCTATTTGTTTCTTGGATTTGAGGATCCAGTTGTTTTCACAAGTTTGAGTTGGGAGGTTCTCATCTACTATTTGCTTGAATATACTCTCTGTTCCCTTCTCCCTTTCTTCCCCTTCTGGTATACTCATTATTCTTATGTTGCTCTTTCTGATGGAGTCAGAAAGTTCTTGTAGAGTTCTTTCATTTCTTTTAACTCTCAAGTCTCTCTCTTCTTCCATATGTGTCATTTCCAGATTTCTATCTTCGATGTCACTGATTCTTTCCTCCATCTGGTCAGCTCTATTGCCTAAGCTGGCTATTTCATTCTTCATTCATTTCACTGAGTTTTTAATCTGCAGAATTTCTATTTGGTTCTATTTTTTAAATTTCAATCTCTTTAGTAAAATGTTCATTTTGTTCTTTGGTTATTATTCTGAGTTCATTAAACTGCCTGTCTGTGTTTTCTTGCATCTCGTTGAGTTTTTTCAGAGCTGCAATCTTGAATTCTCTGTCATTTAAGTCACATATTTCCATGTCTTTAAGTTCATTTTCTGGAAACTTTTCATTTTCTTTCTGACCTGCCTTGTTACCTTGATTATTCATGGCAATTAATAAATTAGTGTTTCTCATCCTGGACATCTAGAGTGGGTCCTGCAATAGGTTATCTGGAAGAGGGTTTTCTTTTGCTTTCCAGTAGGTGTTGGTAGAAAGTTTTATGTTCTCTCCCACTGCAGCCTTTTATTCTCTCTTATGCTGTAGTGTTATATTTTTCTCTTGCGCTGTTCTGGCTTCTCACATGAAGAGGGGAGTGGGGGGTTCCCTGGAAGGTGGGCTTCTCTTCTGTGAGCAGGTTGCCTGGGTCTCAGGTCACTGCCTCCACTAGAAAATGTGGAGAGCAATAGATTCTGAAGTCCCTTCAGAAGTCTGAGCTTCTGAAGTCCCAATCCTCTTCCTGCAAACAGATTCATCGAGTATGTGTCTCAGAGACTCTGGTTGCCCCTGTAGGGATCCGCCCAGATAGATGGGGTGGGGTTGGGGTGGTTGTCAGAGGTGGTTCTGAGCAACGGCAGTTACCAGCTCACCATTGTCTTGCCCCTACAGTTCCTTCCCTTTTGCCAGAAGTAATTGTGCTGTGAGTCTGTGGCTGCAGGGTTGCAGTTCTCTGAGCTGCAAATATTCTGTTCTTTAATCTGACACTGCTACCATTTCTTCTGGAGTCCACTTCTAGCACTGGGAGGGTAGGAGTGGGGCGAGCTCTGGGAAGATGTGGGGGGAGTCGGCTATGCTCTGTGCCTGTGCCTTCTGTACTCTGCTTGGCAGTGAGGGCTTAAAGCACAGTTCTCACCCTTCTGTCTTCAGTCTTTGCTCCAAGGTCTCTGCCATGAGTGTTGGGTTCAGCCGTGTAATATGCTGATTCCTCACGAGGGACTGTTGGCCACATATGAGTTGTGCTAGCAGTCCGAATTCTTCCCTCTCCCATGACTACTGTAAGCTCCAGACTGCTGGGAGCTGGGAACTATGGTCTGTGGCCCATGGCCCGCGTCTCAGAACTTCCCCTTCCCTCCTCCCCTGCTTGCCCAATTTGCCCAACATTCGATGATTCAATTTGTGGGTCTTTTAGGTTTGTCTGTGTGCCTCGCAGGGAGTCCATTGTTGAATTATAGCTGTTGTATTTGTTATAAATTCCAGGGGAGATTTCAAGAAGCACTCCTCACACTGCCGTTTCTGTGACACATTCAGTTTTTTAGATATAAAGAGATATAGGTTTTATGTTTTATTTATATGTAAAGAGTTCTTAGTATGTTTGTTTTTTTTCTCTTATTTTCCATGATATATATGCCTATGAGCAACTATATGAAACGTGTTTCTATAGCGAGCTATTTCATTATAAGATTTTTATAAATGTCTTACAAAATTTATCCATATCCTAATTATACAATATTGAAATGTACAGTTTTGCCAATTATTGTCTGTTATCAGGGAACATTCTCGAAAATTCAGATTTCAATTTTTCAGTGATACGAGATAGAGTCACAAAATTTTAAATACTGTTTAAAAAGTTTTAGACAATTGTTTATATCCTGATTCATTAAAAAAAATGCAACAGCTTATACATGATATATATTATATGAGCACAAGTAAAATATACGTATTTCAGGAAATAAAAGGAAACAAGAGTGCTAAAAAATAATGTGAAAAAGAGAACAAATATACAAAATCCTTACTATAAATCCTTATATGATGTCCAAAGGTGGGCCGTTAACAGGCACTGTGAGGTCTTAAAGCCAGAAAAAATAGGGAAAAGATTCAGAGCTAAGTTATACATTGTCAGAAGAGGCCCCAAGATCCATACCATTACTTTAGGATACATTTGTTTGAGGAAATAATTATAACCAAAAAGCAACCTAAGTGCTAAGAAAATCTTTCATTGGTCCTGATGAGAGAATACTGTATGATAATGTGAATGTTCGGTTCAAGAACATCTCAATTATGATTACCATGAATATTTCATGATATCTTCCTCTTATCATGTATCAGTAAAGTCCAGTGTCACAGTTTTAGTTCACATGTAAGAAAATAAAGCCTAAAACATATTGAAATTGTTGTCCAAGTACCAAATTGGGTTTGATTAAAGTTATTACAACCTGATTAAAATGTTTTTAGTGAATAATAATTTTAAGACTATTTGATATAGTTTTTCTTTTTTCCTGGGGCATAAAGGATTTTTTAAGTATTGAAAGATGCAAAAGAATATATATATATATATATATATATATATATATATATATATATATATATATATTTACACATATATATCATATCTAATTATAAAGTCTAATATTACTATGAATATCCATTGTTATCTATGATGCATAGAAAGAAAATATTATCATGGATTTGAAATCCCTTATGTGACTCTTCCCCATTCCATCCTTTTCTTTCAGAAAGATGACATCTTTCCTGATGTTTATGTTTATTATTTTCTTGCTTTTATTTAATATAGTATTAACATTATTTTCCTTAATAATATTTAGATTTTCATGTTTTGTGAGTTGATATAAAGTGAATCAAATGTATACATTTTTTACAATTTGTTGGGTGCCTTATATTTCGTTCCTTGGATTCAGACATGCTATTTTTTTATAGCTGTCATTTATTTATTTTTACTGATGTATAGAATTTCTTCATACATCACCATTTATTTATGGATGCTACTGCTTATGGACAATTTATTTGTTTCTTATCTTTGGCTAAGACAAATAGTGCTGCCATGGACATCCTGATAACATGTCTCCAGGTACACATCTTTCTCTAGGGTGAATACCAAGAAAAGTAATTGCTTGGTCATCAATATGCTCATCTTCAAATCTTTACTAGATTATGGTCACTTTTCTTTTCCTAAAATGGTTTTATGGAAAGTGACCAACAGTATATCACATTCCAGGTTTTCCATAGCTTCATCTTTACTTCCTATAGTTAAACTTTTTTTTTCCTGCAAACTCCTGAGTGAGAAATTATATTTCATTGGTTTTAAATTGTATTGCCCTGATTATTAATAGTTCTAGAATATCTGCATTTCTATGGGTCAGTTTTCATGGACTGACTTCAGGACTCCTAGCCACTTATTTTTGAACAGTCATTTTTCTTTTATTTATCATATTTTTGGGTCAGCTTTATGTGTTACAAATATTTTTTTCTGTTTCTAACTTGTTTTATTTTCTGTGTTATTTTGAACAACTGAAATTTTAAATATTAGTATTATAAATTGATCCCTATTTTACTTTTGTTAATTAATTCTTAAATTAGTTTCAACTGAGATCACAAAGTATTCAATTAGATTGTCTTCTAAAAGTCATATTATTTTTTCTTTCATATTAAAACTGCTAACCATATGGAAATGATTGCTGTGTATAGTATAAGATAAGGCTCCAGCTTTGCTTATATCTATTGGGTTGTTGGAAAAGTCATGACACATTTTTGCAACAAAAAAACAGAAAAAAATATGTCATGACTTTTCTGACAACCCACTATATAAGTGAGCATAACCAATCATACCAGCATCAGTTACCTATTTAATAGTTTATTAATTAATTCTTATAAAACCAAATTCAGCTTTGTGATAAATTAAAATCCATATATTTATGAGTTATTACCAGACTTGCTATTCTACTTGATATTTTCTTAGTTTGAACACCAATACCGCTGTCTTATTTACTAAAGATTAATAATAATTTATGATATCTCAAGAGGCAATTCCCTTTTCCTGTTCTTTTCAGGAATGTCTTGGAAAATTCTGGTTGTTTCTCTCACATATAAACTTTAGAATCATCTTGACAAAAATCACAAAATAAACTGTAGAGATTTGATGTAAAAATGTATTAAATCTGTAAATCAGTTTGGGGAATATTGACAATTACATGTAAGAGAATCTTCCCATTTGTGAAACTGGTACATGTCTCATATTATTTAAGTATCTTTTAGTTTCTCCCAATGAAGCATTTTAATTTTCTTCAGAAATAAACCTGTTAGTGTTCTTTTAGGCACTTTATTTCTAATGTAAGTATAAATGGTATCCTTTTAAAATTATGTTGTCTAACAGAGTTTTGTGGTAGTTGTTGCTGGTGTATAAAAATGAACCAGGTTTTTATATTAAAATATTTAATAGCAACAAACTCAGTAAAATCTTTTGTTAAGAATCATAGCTTATTTGTATATTTTTGTTTTTCTATATAGATAATTATGCCATCTGTGAATAATTATACCTTCAACATTTTGCATTATTAATGAAAAGGCAAAACAAAATGACACCCTATCACAGTCAGAGCTCTTAACCAATGCTTGCTTGCTTTTTTTTTTTTAATGGCAATAGCAAACATCCTAATGTCCTAAAATTCTATGTCTAGGATTTTTAAAAAACTCTTAAAATCGCATCACTAATTCTTCGTAAGACCTCCAATGATAAATGTAATCTAACTATATCATGATTTGTTTTATAGTTTAATGATTCATTTGGAGTACTTGTACAATGAATATATTATGTTAATTTTCTTCTTTCTTCAAGCCTCTTCAAAAACAGCTAATTTTAACACATGTCCTAAGATTAGGAAAAAAAAAATATATGACATCTGATACTTTTCATGTTACTTTATATTTTTTTCAGGAAACATTTAAAGATATTATGTTAATTCATCATAAGGATCCTATGAGTAGAGATGTCATTGAATTATTTCAGAGGCAAACAATTTAGTGAATTTTATTTAAAAATTAAAAAAAAATGATTTTGAAATCCCTTATCATATTTATTCCATGTTAAACATATGCAATATCATACTGTAATTATATTATAGCAATGATTTTTTTTTAAAGAATAAAGATATTATTAGGAAAACACCAACAGCAGCAAAAACATTGTCCCTGGTTAAGCCCATCTCAAATTATGTATGGCTGAACAATTTCAAAAATATTAGGCGTTCCTATAAAAAAAAGTATCTTTCCTAAATAAATAAGGCTATATTGATCAATACTCAATAGGAGATAAGCTAAAAAGAGGTACGGTAAAACCTTGGATTGCCAGTAATTTGGTTTGCGAGTGTTCCACAAGGCAAGCAAACATTTCTAATATGTTTTAAATGAGCAATGTCTTGCAATACAAGTAGTTTCTTTCTGGAACAAATTATGCTCACAAACCAAGGTATTACTGTATTTGTTGTTGATCTAATTCCTCAAAAAATAAAAACTATGTAATCCAATGCACGATACGTGATAAACTCAAAATAAAGCACTTAGTGTTAATTCATTCATATTCTCTTACCTAATCCTTGTGACAAATAGTGATATTTAGTGGTCACGGACCATTATTTAAAAAGTGGAACTAAATATTTCACAGGGAAATCGATCTCATTACTTTAACTTTAAAAAAAATATTTATTTTTATGTTCGTACTGAGCTAACACTTATGGGTCACTTTTTGCCTTTTATATCATTATCCAGTGCATACATTATTTCCCTTGTAATAACATTTTGTGTGTGCTGTTGAAAATCAATAACCTTGACTGCTGCATGTGATGGCAAGTCTATCAACTCAGTCAGACACGGAGGGAGAGGAGAATTAAGATATTGCATTTTAGCCATGTGTATTAACTCACCATCTAACATGGAAAAAATAATGAGTGTAACCCTCACAATGGCGGAGTAGAGGGAGCTTTTAAACAGGGAGTTTAATCTCCTTTAGAGCAAAGCCACACTCTCGGTTGCCCTAGGTTTTTGGCAGGCTTCCCAGAAGCTGCAGTCATTCATGAGCCACACACTCAGTTCTTAGGAAAATTGCATTGGGATCTTCACACAGTGCAAGGAGTGCTCTCGTTTTGGACGCTTCATCTGTAAAAGGACCCCTCACATGTGTATGTGCACGTGCGTGGCACTTAGCCACCACCGAAGAATGGAGCACTACAGGGACTTGAACCTGTAGATGCAGGAAGTCTAAGTATTTCAAACCTATGTGTCAACTATAAACCATTCCCTCTAGCTGATTATTCCGGAATTAAAATGGAGTTTATGTTAAGCAATCTTGGAAAATTCCCAAATCAAATAAGCTTGTTTAGAGAGGCTTGTTCTATTCTCTTTGCAAATGCTGAAGCAACAGTTTTATTCAACCTTGGCCGTCTCTGATTTTAGTAATGCACTCCATATTTTCATTCATACTCAACTCTGTAACGTGAATAAGACTTTTCTGTGAGATACGTTTATGGTGATTATAAGGTATAACCCAGTACATAATATGTGTTTATTTATTTAAATTCTTGAGCTATAAAAAATTACCTGTATATTCCATTTTGAAGGCAAGGAACAATCTCTTTTACTGCTGTTTTTTGTTTAACAGAATAGGGCTTGAGACTCTATCTTGACTGGGTAAACCAAAACGGCTAGTGAGAACAATATGCATATCTTTTCCTTGTGTGATATTTTTTGTGGCTGTTCTGTATTCAATGTTTGCATTAATTTTAGTTTTAATTTCAATAATTACAGCTGCACTATATTTTTTACTCATATACTTCATTTTGAAAAAAAAACAACAAATTTTATATACATTTCCTAGTTTTTAATATTCCCAGTAGGAATTCTTGTTGGTTAGTTTTTTGCTGTATGCAAGTTCCTAAATGTATGTATTATAATTATCATTAAACAGAAAAGACAAACTATAATTAGCATCTGCCACAACCACTACCAACACCAAAAGCAGAAGATGATGTTTATTCTAACACTTATGACATACAATTTTGCTAATAATTTAAATGAAAGTAAGCAAGTTCATTTTAAGCTTTGGCCAAAAATATATATAGTACTTAAATTATGTAGTTATTACAGTTGTGTAATCCTCTTTAACTGGCTTTAGGAAAGGCTTTAACTGGCACTATTAGGTGCCCCTCTAGAGCTCCAAGTTTGCATGCAGAAAAGACAGACAGCCTAAAAGACTGCTTTTAGGCACACATACTGGTTGCTCTGTAAATTTCTCACAAGTACGTACAGTTTCTTTGTTAAAAGACATTTTCTTTGATATCATCATGTTATTTGTTATTTGTTATTTGTTTTTTGAGAATTACCCTCCCCCATCTTCCCAAACCTGACTGTGTTTTTGCAACACTGATTTCATTAATTCTTCTAACATTTCTTGTGATTAAAACAAAGAGAAGAGAGTGGATAGGTGCTGCTTTCTTCATTTTATATATAGATAGAGAAACTGAGGGACTCAGAAGATTAAGGAGCATGCAGATGGTTTCACAGCAGGTAAAGGGTGGAGCCGAATCTCCTGCCTGTGGCTTAAGAGTTTGTTTTGATCTGTTCCCAGGCAATAACACATTTAACTTTAATTCAAGAAAACAAAATATAAGTATTATAAGCAAAAAATTAAGCAAGCTGCCATGCCTTGCTTATTTACTTATAGTTTGTGCATACACGTGCTACGTGGCTCCATTTGCAATTTGCTTATTTATACTGAACATGACTTGCTGCCTCCAGGATTAGTACATTTTTCTAAACCCGAGACTTTGAAAACAACAAAAACTAGAGCCAAACTCTGTGTGACCTGACATAATTGTCCCCAGCAGGGTCAATTTGGTATTTTTTGTTGTATTTTTTGATTGACTATGGAGCTATAAATTAGAACACATGGGTAGGGATAAGAAGGTTTCTATTAAGACATCTCAATTTTTATATAAATGCAAAAATGTGAAAAATGTTATAAAAATAGAAAATATGTATTCTGTGAATATTCATCTATGTTAAAACACATTTGCCTCATTGTTATTTGCTTCTAAGAAGCAATAATAAAAATTAGCTAATTGGAAAATATAGGCTGCTATATATGTTCCAATTGTTTGCTACTATAAATGGACAAAGATTTTACCATCATGTAATATCCTATATGTGATAATAAAAATAAATAGTAATATAATATATTATTCCTCCAGTCCAATTATACAGATCTTTGACAAAATTTCTTTCAAATTTTTTTTTTCAAATTGATTAGGAAAATGTAACACATCCAATTTTTACTAATGTTCAAATAACTCATTAATTTAAATTGTTAATTTTAAATGTTAAAATTGAAAAATTACACAAAGGTAACTTCACTAGAAAATACAATTGTTTCCATTTTAGTAAAAAGAGGATAAGGAGCAATAATCACTTAATAGCTATCTTTTACCTTCTAGTTCTTTTAATGAGATTATAAATTATAAGTATTAAGTGTAGCAAATATGTCATCAGATCATTTAAACAAGAAAATTAAATAAGATCTGTTTCTGAATTGACATTTTCTTTTTAGCTTTTCTCATGATGCTACCTTCGTTTTTCTGAAATAAATTTATCAACCATTTAAAAAACTACTAAAGCATATAAAATGGGATCATTTTAGTGGAATACATTTGATAGTCTATGCTAATTTAATATGCATTTTTATATCATGTGTATTATTGGAATTGTTTATTTTAATATTACATAGAAGAATCATAGTGTTAATTTCACTGATAAAAAAATTTGCCACATAATTCAACCTCAAGGAATACTAGAGATACATATTTAAATATGATTAGAACTCTTCCTAAAACCTCCTTCCTCATCTTATTTCATAAAGATTACTTTGTCTTGCTCATCATTTGGCAGACATATTATTGCAAGTTAAGGGGATGATAGACATATTTAACATACTGCAAGTATTATTTTTAAATTCCACAATTGCATTAAAAGCTGGTTTTTACATTTTACTTTGGCATTTTTAATAGCTTAAAATATATAATATTTAATCCAAGGAAAAAGTGTGAACATTAGAATAAAATTTAATATTTGTTCAGATATAGTTATTTTGCAGATTTAGTATAAATTTATTAAAGTATTTAACTTATATGAAATTTAAATAGGATATCTGTGGTAAAAGGATCAAATGGAAGAAACCTAGAATAAGAGATTAAATTATGAATAATTTGTTAAACAAAGAAGACATCAGAATCTAAATTTGAAATGAAATCTATATAAAATAATGGGAAAGAGAGTAAAAATATTATTATAAAAATAAAGACTGATTCAAATGTGGTTGCCTAAAGAGCTTATTGGCATTATAAAGAAAATAAACCTGAAAGAACAGCTCCAATTGTTATTTCTATTCAGATATTTTGCGAAGTCTTGACATAGAAAAATTCACATTTTAAAAATAGAGGTGAATATCAGTGCATTGGGGAAAAAATCATAGTGATTTCAGTTATTAGACAGTATAACCATGCATTTGAAAGGTTTTTTTACATTTGACATATGTAAAAAAATTAGATATCTAATTTTTTCATGTCAACTTGCATTACACAAAGAACATCTTCAGTTTCATGCTCATCTCATGCAAATGTGTGGCAGGCCTCACTGAAAACAACTGGAGTTATAATAGAATGAGAGAGATTTCCAGCATTTCTTGAAACAAAGCAAAGTAAGAAAGCTCAAAGCTTCTGCAGCAAATGTAACATTTGCCTGAAGTTAATGACCTCACTTCTTGTGTAACGATCAAGGATAACAGCAATAACAAAAAGAGCATGAATGTCACAATGATATGCTTTTTCCTGGGGAAAAAAAATGTTGGAATTTAAAATAAACTTTTGTTTCAGAAATCACCCAAAGACATACAAACAGCAACAACAAAAACCACCCATAATCTAAGCTTTGGAAATGTTCATTTAGATTCAAAGAGTCATGCATTTGGGGCATCTTTGTTATTTCCTAGGACAGTTTTTACCTTTCTGCCTGTGTAATTTAGATGCAGATTTTTATAAAAAATTAACAGCTTGGAGAGTGCTAATTAGAACCAATTATAATTTCATTGACCTGCCATGGCTCACTATGTCCTGCTGAAAGGAAAAAAGAGAGATCATTTGGCTTTAAGCATATGTCTGATTGGGGAAGCTTAATACTTAACACATGTACATGAAGTAATCAATTAACTAGAAGTCCAAAGAGAACAATAATTATGCATTTTTTTTAGTTAATTTCTAGTTAATATGATTATTTTTAAAATACAATCATATTGCAAATGGGACCGCTTAATTCATCAAACTAATGGTTATCTAGCTGGTATATAAAATTGGTTTTCATGTCAATAAAATGATAGGAAAAAGTTTCAGTATAGTTTCTTCATAATGAAATAAAAAAGATGACTATGCTGGAAATAAAGAAGAAAGTTCCTTCGAATCAATCCGGTTCTCCAGAAAAGTAATTCAATTTTAATGTAACTTACACTGGTTAACAAAAGCTATTTCATGAGCTTTGGTTAGAAATGCAATACAGTAACCTAGAATTACCTTACATCTAAGTTGAGCAACTACCATTTTCAACAGTGCTTATAAAGCTTAAAAAGTTGTCTACTCCCATCTAGTGGTCATATCGTTAAATGTCTTTTCAAAAATTATTGTGAGCGGTCTGTTATTAAAGCAAATGGAACTGCTGTTTTATTGTCAGAATTAAATAATTAATGCAGTTAACAACATCTGCATAGATTAAGTAATTCAGGCTCATGGGTTTTGTTGATAGCAGTAATTTCAAAAGCGGCATAAAATGGTTTTAGTCTGATTTATGGAGCGTAGCTCATGCTGCCAGAGCCGCATGGAGCTCATTGACTGAAAAACTCCCAGCATCACCCAAGAGAATTGCCATAGTTTTATAGTCAACCATTTCTTATGAAAATTTGATAAAAATGTCTACGTATAAAGAGAAGGGAAGTTCAAGCAATGAGGTCCTCTGCGTACAGCAGAATTCCAGAATATGAAAATATATGATTGATCTCTTGAAATCTTTGTTAAAAATAAAGAAGACTGTTAGTATCCAAAGTAAGATACACTTAAAATTTTTAATGTATACTTTATTTTTTTGTACCAAAATGCAGACTACAATAGCATTTGTTGTATTTATGATACCTGTCTTTCCCCAAAAAAGGAAAAGCTGAAAATAAAAAGCAAACTGCATTTTGTATTTTAGCAAAAGGAAGTGTTTTTCTTTTAAAAATCATACACTAACCTTGCAGCATGTGGCATGGTGCTGGTATGATGAAATATGTTTGCACATGTTGGGTTAATTGGGACCAGGTAGGGCTCAGCTACCTGCAAACCTGAAGATACCAAAAGGCAGTTCAAGGATCTTCTTTGGCATGGACGTAGGGTGAGGAAAGATTACTCCATTTCACCTGACAGGATCAAATCTTTGAAGTGCCTGTGCAATTTCTACATGATGGCCACTCACTCTGCTTCAGTGAGTAGAGATGCGACCAATTACAAGCTAATTACCTGGCAGAGCAGATTGGTTTATTTTAAATACTAAAGCGTATTGAACATCTACACACAAATACAAAACTACTTTTTCTACAAGAATCTAGGTTTTGTGTTTCTGTTTAGAGAGACAAGAGAAAAATGCATCACAACTGCAAACAAAAGAATGGCTGAGTCATATCATAGTGCTGGAATTTGCAAGGAAGCTTCCTGGGCGTGGAAGGATTGGATCTGGGGCTTAAAGAATGAGTGTGATTTGTGTAAGAAACCAGAGCATAATGCCTTTAATAGCAACAAAGATGCAAAGTTTAAAGTAAATTATATATGTTTGAGGAAGAGCTAGTAGCTTTATTCTCTTAAGAATGGAGAAAGTTCATGCGACGACGTGCCCGGGAACAGTGGGAGAAAGCATTCGAAAAGTTCCTTGGGACAGACTAGGCAGGGTCCTGAAGGCCTTGTCATACAAGAAAGCTGTCAAGGGGCTGAAGTTGAATAAATGTTTTCCTTGGAGGTGAGAAAACATGAGAAAAATACAATGTACAAATCCTTGCAAGATGAAAAGAAAGACAATATTAGCAACATGTTTACTCACATTAAAGCCATGAGAGTTGTGACACTGTATTCAATCAAGATTAATAAAAAACTTATAAAATTATAAAATTTACTTATTGATTCCTATATTCATCAAATATCTTTGGCATCTACTATGTGTCAGGCCCTGATACAAATACTTACATAAGGTTTATATTTAAGTGCTATTTAAAATATTTTATGTTAGAAACATAATCATATTAGGTGGCAACATGCAATGATTTCCCCCCCCCCATTTCTGAAAGGCAGTGTAAATATGCGAATATTCTAGACGTTTTGGGACTGAATACAAAACCGAATGCAGATTACTTATATATAATGTATAAAATTATTTTCCTTTACCCAATTTTGAGTTGGCCATCTGTTAAATAGAAGCAACAACAAAAACAAATAAAGCTAGGACAATTGTAAGGAACTAAGATAATAGAAAGATCTATGAATATAAATCATTTTTAAAGCAACTAAATTATCTCACAACTTTGGTAACTATTATCAACCAGTGACTCCTAGCAGGGCAGCTAAAATTAATGAATCAAGCCTTCATCTTTTAAGAATAGAAATTAATTTGTTTGTAATTCTTCCTGTTTCAAACCATTTCTCCACTATATATATATATATATATATATATATATATATATATATATATATGATATATAGCATAAGAAATCTTTTTAAATGGCACTTAAATGTAAACCTTATGTAAATACTTATATATATTACATATCACAATGCATTGATAGATATGTAAGAGATAGATGTCGAGAGATATTTAAAAATAGATACAGGTATATCAATATCACTGAAATATTTATAAATAGAGAGGGTGCCAAAAAAATGTATACACATTTTATGAAAGGAAAAAAACTATTAAAGTTGTAATACCCAATATATACTGATAACAAAAGATGAATGAAGTCATGTGTATACATTTTTTGTCACTCCGGTATATAGAGTTAGTAAAATGTAATTTAAGCCATATCCTTCAGAAATCAGAACTGAGTTTTTCAGTTCCCAGTTTCTAAAAGATACTAGGATAGATGAATAGATACACTAATGGATTCATATTTAGAGAAACATATTTCTTTGGGAGTATTTAGGCAAATGTTTATTTAGATGAATAAACGTATTAGTTATATTTAAAGATTATATCCCATATAAAGTTAGAATTTTTGAAATGGAAATTATTCCTAATCATATGTGTGTGTTAGTTGTTATATTTCACAATTCTAATTTTAAGTTCTAAAATAGTCCGCATTGTTGACAGACATTAGAAAAGGAAAAAAATAGTAAACCTTGAGAAGAATCTCTTTCACAAACATATTTTACAAAACAAAATATTGAGTGAGCTTCACCAGGATAATTTTAGATTTTTGGCTGAATGATCTTACTAAGCTGCTGGAAGGCATGTTTTCTTTTAGTGATGGTTCAAAAGATATGATTCAAAGACTTTGATGTGTTTTTTTATCAAGCTACATCAAGCCTAACATCAACTCCATTGAGCAAAAAGTTTTGTTGTTGTTTTTTTTTATTATTTTATTTTCTTAGGATAAAAAGAAAGCATATGACTTTGGATTAAGAAAAAAGAAAACAAACCAACACAGGAAAGTTTCCCTGTAATAGACAGGTGAATCAGAGCGGTGAGGTCCTGCATGGAGAATTCTCCAGGGTGGCATTTTATTTATCTATTGTATTTCAAGCTTTATATCTCCTCACTCCCTTTTTTAATATTGTTGCAAAGAACAAAGGCGATCAAGAGGAAAAGCAATATAGTCATTAAGTAGTAATTGGTAGAAGAGGATTTGGGGTTAAAATTAATAAAACCAGCATGATGTACATTAAGACTGTATAAATATTTAAGGAACTACAGCCTACTTGCAGATGTAAACCGATTAGCAAAACTACTTAATCTAAAGATGCAAATGTTTCAGGTAGATAAAGTAAACACAGACTGCTTGTTGGAAATGTGATCAGTTTTCATTTGGGGACTGCTTTATTTCATTAAAATTTTAATTGTCAAAATAAAGCGCTTTTGATGTTTTGTATAAAAGGTTTTATGTTGCATCTACCACAAATTAGGAATTAGAATTACAAATAAAATCATTGCATATTTTTCTTTTTTTATCAGGTCATGTATTACAGATGCAATTTTGGCCTTTCACATTGAAATTAAAAGGAAACTATGATACAAGGACCAGAAGACTCAACCTTCAGGATTATCTTTGCTAATCATATGGATACATACACGTGTACAGAAGTTACATATTTAAAGGTAAAAATACTTATTCTTCATTTACAGCATTTAAAATAATATACAAAGTAATTTAAAATAATTAACAAGTGAATTATGTAATGAATATAATCTAAATATAATCTAAACTACTGTTCAATTCATTTTCTCTCTCTCAAAAATATGTTATAGAATTTGTTTGATATAAGTTTGGGTAGTTAATGTTAAATATCTAGATGAATATTAGAAAAATAGAACTATTAACTGAATGCTTGTAAATATATGCATGCTTAGATTTATTTAGTCCAAACGTCTAGTAATATACTGATATTTTCTAATTTTTATCTGAACCATTCTGTACTACACAGTCTCGAACTAAACAGTGTTTGCAATTAGCATAATATAAATTATATTCATATGACATCAAAATACTGACATTTTCCTATTATCTGGGTAAAATTAAATGTTCAAATATATGGAAATGTTGTTAGATCAACAATTTTACTACCTCACACAATTAATTAGTATCAGGTATACTGTGAACAGATATCTGTCTTGTATCAAATTCCTTAACAAAGATCTATATTTACCATTTCTTTATGCGGAATCCCTGTGAAAACATTAATTCTTACCAGTAGGTTGCATCTATACAGAACGGATACCCACATCCAGGCATATTTGCAAATTTAAATTTGCATTTGTATAAACACCAAATAAATGTTTGGAACAGGGAAAAGAATGATGGAATAGACAATGATTGCGGGTGAATAAATCAAGCTTTCATTCCCATTGACAGAGCACTGAGGAGCAGTACTCATAAGTGGGGGTTATCGTCAAAAGTCGTTCTCTCTGATTGATATTAGGTACTATGTAGGTCAGCAAACAAGCCAAGACAATTATCCATCAAGAATACCTTGTCCTAAATATGTCAAATATTTAAGTTTTGTTTTTCTTGGTCATGTTTTTCACCTCTTACTGGCCTACTTTTCTTACTTTAAAAAAAAAATCTCATAAATAACTATCATTCAATAGCATTAATTTTTAGCATTTCACAGTACCTAATATTATACTGTTTTCTTGGCATTATCTGCTTTTTGTTTTAATACTACATTCAAAACCTATGTAGTTAATAGAAATAGAGAATTTGAAGTTGTTTTAAAATAAAGCAATTTTATTTTAAGGGAAATTTATATAAAGGATTATTAAAATATTTTAGCTTTTTCTAAATTCTACACTGATTCAAATCATCACATTATGTATATCCTCATGATTAAAATGTAGATGGGAGAATATATTACATTCGTCTACATGACGGCTAAGAAATACATTAATTTACGAGTAATATTTGCATTTTGCTTTTACACTTTCGGTTGTAAGTAGGGCAACAGATCTTTTCAGACCTATCACTTTGCCCAACACACTAAATCATACAAACATAAGAGACTATATTCAATGTGTAATACAGTCGGCCCTTTGAATCCACAGGTTCCACGCTCGTGGATTCAACCAACGGCAGATGGAAAACATTAAAAAACAAAAAAATTACATGTTTATGATTCATAACATTCAGTTGACCTGTGATGGTTGTGGGTCTGTATTAAATTTGTAGAAATTTTTTCTTATCCTTGTTCCCTAAACAATACAGTATAACAACTGTTTATGTGGCATTTTCATTGTATTAGGCATTTTAAGTAACGTAGAGATGATTTACTGTATACAGGAGAATATGCATAGGTTATATGCAAATACTGTGCCATTTTACATAAATAACTTGAGCATCCATTCTTTTTGGTATCTGTGGGGGTCCTGGAACCAACCCCCTGGGTATTGAGGGACAACTGTACATTTTAAAAAGAGAATCTCTGTTAAACTTACACCCAGTTTAGGAAAGCAAATCATATCTATCAGTAGCTAGTATAAAATAGGGAAATAAACTTAATTCTGTATTTTGCACAGTACGCGAATTCAGAAAGTCGTGATCATCTCTAGCATCCCAAGATAAATTGTGTTCTACCAAGTTACATGAAGTGGTAGCAGGATCTCTCTTTAATTATAGTAACATATAAAACTCGTGGTGTAGGTTTGCAATTCTCACCCATCTCATCTTCAGTGAAAACACTGGCAATGTAAAGCCCCTTCACATATGTTCAAAATAGGAATACCTCCATAATCTCCCCACTGACACACTTCTGGCCTCTATTGATTTACAACAACTCAATTTCTACCAGACACTTTTTCAAAAGTTCTAAAACATACACACGGCAGAGCAATAAGGTTTGCAAGCAAACACTTGCTAAATAGGTCTAATGCAGTACCCAGACCAGCCTTTCACTTCTGATGCAAAGAAAGTAAGATAATTATCCAGATAATCCATTAAAAAAAATCTCACTTATGTGAAGTGAATAATGTTTATTCATCCTTTATTACTTGGAAGAAGCATTGTCCTTCTGTTGGTAGAGAAAGATATTAAATTATAACTCATTTGCCATAGGAAAATGGTTGGAAGTTCTATATACTGTCTACCATCATCACATTTTACACTAGCACAATTATCCCTTCTGTAATGGTAAGAATTACAGCTGAGATTTATTCAGCTTTTACTATGTGACAATGCCAAAAAATATAAACTAATTCTCCTAACCCAATATGTTCTAGGGTTAGAGTATAAGAACAATAAAATGTGTCAAGAAGCTGTCATTTTTAGTTGCTTTGATTTAAATGCCTTAACATAAAAGACAAGGAAAATACATTGCCATTTTGTGATTTGCTCAAATTAGCATATGGATAATTTTTAAATATCTGCACAAAAATGTAACACTAATTAGTGTCTCTTTCCTGAAGGATTTCCTGTTTTCCTATTCTGAAGTGAAAATAATTTCACTGATATTTTTAATATTAAGAGAAAAATTATAATTGTCAAATATTTAAAGTTTCTACTGAGATTATATAACCCCTGGGAGATTCCAAGAATAAATACATGTACAAAATAATTTCTACAGCCATCTCTAGGCACATAGAACAGAATGAGAATTATTAAAGAAGAGTAAAAATTTTCTAAGTGAGGATTTGACCTGTTGACAACTGGGCCAAGGTGACAGGAAAAAGTCACATCACATATTTTTTTTCTTCAATATGAAATACATTTAGACAGAAAACTGCAATGACCACAATTAGGATAGCCACAAAAGGAAAAAAAAATGCAGGAGTTGGCACCTGAGATGAGAGAGAATATTAATGTGATGAGATTTTTAATGAATAGTCTACATCTTTCTTAGTACAGTGAATAGATTTTGTCTAAATTTTGTAAATCAACATAAAGTGGTGTAAGCATATTTGATTATATTGAAGACAATTATATTAAAGGATTAAAATGTTAAAATAAGAAAAATTTTAAATATCATTGCAAACTTAGAAAAGTGAATCTGGTAAAGAACTATGAAGAAATGAAAACTATTTTATTTCTTTGATATTTCATATCACAAGACCTATTGATATTAAGTCAAGTTTGTAAACAAAGAATACCTTTTAAAATATATAAGTTATTAAGCTAAGCACTAAGAAAAATAAATAAATTTGACACAGCTTCAGACTATATGAGTTACAAGGTCTGCTATTAGGTGAGAGTGGCTTTTGTTTTTCTTGACATGAACAGGGAAATAAAACACCAAGCACTAGATATTTTTGACACTATTGAGGGAATTATCTACTAGACAGTATATCAACAGAGATGACTCAAGTGGTAAAGGATTATAGAATTCAGGTCAGGGAAGAAATGACTGAGAAAATTCAAGGGACCGGGAAGTCATTTTATCAGACATTTCCTCTTTTATTTTATGTGACAAAAGTGAAAACTGAAGTCGTTTTTTAAAAGTAAAGTTTATTTATGTTACCTTGTCCAGTTGAAAAAAGGAATAGCAAATGCTTGCACAGGTGTGTGTGTGTATGTGTGTGTGTGTGTGTGTGTGTGTGTGTGTCTGTGTGTGTATGTGAATATGCAGCATTGCCCAGTCATTTTCGGCCTCTAGTGGTAATGAGGAGGAGGCAGGAGTTGTTCTGCAGCACCCTTCAGGGCATTGGAGAAAAGAAAATAATAAGTCTACAAGAGTCTATATCCCTTTAGCAATATTTGAATCTAACATAATAGAGAAGGAAGGTCAAGTCAGTGATAGAAACAAGTAACATTATTCAGAGACATGGAATGAGGCACATGCACTTACTTCTGTAGTGTTGCATTTGGATAGAAAAAAAGATCATCATACTTGGGGCTAGAAAATATGAAGCATAAAATATATCATAATAGTTATATCTACCGGTTTAACCACCATTTACTATGCTGTATCGGTTGCTATGAATGGATGACATTGGCGATATGATTTCACAGTGTGCCTCCAATGTCATGTCATGTAAGGATAGTGGTCAGGCAGCATGTTTGTGACATCTTTCACTGACACATCAGCAGCAATAATAGACTGTGCAAGCAGGCAGACATTGTATGACTCCTAATACTGTCTTTAAATAAAAATGGGTAAGTTCCGGTGTTCTGTGTTTCAGTTTCCTCATCTATAAATGGGATAATTTTGACATCATTTACTTATGTCTATCAATGAGATAATATATTGAAACTGTCTTGTACTGTCCATGGAATATAGTAAGCAGGCTACAAATGGTAGAAAAAGAAGGATAGCAGAGGAAGAAAGAAGACTAGGATGTTAGTGTTAATCATCATCATCATCATCATCATCATCATCATCATCATCATCTATACACACACAACATAATTTTAACTTTCTATTTTTAGAAACCATTTCTGAAAGCACTCTTGAGCCATATTATACTTCCGTAATCTGAACAAATTGCCATTTTGTGCAAGACTTCAGTCTTTCTCGTTTTTGAAAGAGACATAGTAATAATACCTAGCTCTTAGAGTTGTGAGGATTGACTGATTAAACACATGGAAAGTACTTAGAGAGGACTGGCATAAATAAGTGCTCCATAAATGTTACCTATTGACACTCTTTGTGTTGTTTTCTCCCTCCAAACCCATTGATTTTAAACACACAAACTCCTAGGCCCTGTAGAATGTAAAGAAAAGGGGAAGGGTGGGAAGAGAATGAGAAGGAAGACAAACAGATGTGATTAGGATGTAGTAGTCACATATCAAATTTGCTTTTCTTCCAGATGTTGGGTCTAGATCTGCTTTTCCTCAGCTCACCAAACTATGTAAATAAAAATAATAACTTTTATTGGGTTAATAATAGTAATACTTACTAAGTTCTTTTGCTACGCGTTTTGTTGAGTGCTTTACTTGATTTGTAGGACTCAATCTTGACAAAACTAGAAATAGGTAGTATAATTCCCCCAGTATTTCAAAAGAATAAAGTGAAGCTCAGGATTGTTAAGTAACCTTTTCTAGGTCATAGAGCTAGTAAGTTAACAAAGCTGAAATTCAAGCATAGTTAGAATTAAACACACCTCAGTTTAAGTATTTATGCTTCTGTTCAAACAAAACCAAAAGATCTTCAGTTTCCAAGTAATGATTAATGGATAGATACGCAATATCCAGGCAGGGGCAATTTAGGAGCTGTTTAGTTGAGCCTAAGAAAGTGTCTGACTTGCCTGTTCTCCTACTCATGAATGAGTTAAATAATTGGTTGTTAGCCAGTAAGAGTCCCTAAGTTATCAAAAAAAGATGTGAATTCTTAACTGAAGGGGATTACACACACATTTTTTATAATCTCTATTAAACTGAACTAAACCCCAAACAAACTAGTTTTACAGAAAGCTATCAAAACACCCCTAGAATTCCACAAGCATTGAATATATATTCCATAATACTGCAACTACACACTTCAGTTAAGTTCTGAATAAGTAGCTTAGTATAACATTAGTGTCTCATTCCTCTTTTTTTTTTTAATATATAATCACTTTAAAAGCAAGCTCTGGATATCTGTCTCTAAGCTGGAAGGCAGCTTAACTCAATCAATCGAAAGAAACCTTTTTATAAATAAAGGTGGCAGAGAAGTCCACTTCCTAGACTTTCAGTGATAAACCACAAATCATTCACATAGCTAAGAGGCGAAGCACTTAATGATCTAAATTTTCTCTGTTTTTTTTGTTGTTTTTCACTTCCATGTACTTTGAACCACTGTCAACACCATGTCAATCTATTCAGTTCTCCACATCCATAGATTTGAGAGACTGTGAGAAATATTCCCAAGGTTATTTTCTCCCAATTCCCCACTTTTATATGCTAAGACAATACTTTATACATGTCTGTCTAAGGTAAATACTACTTAGGAGAATCCCACGTAATAATAATAAAAAATGCCAAAATTTATTAAGCTCATTCCATGTCAGATACTTTCTTAAAAACATATCATCATCCCATTTCTTTTAAATGAAGTTTATTTTGCTATAATTGCCTATAGTAACATTCACTGTTTTTAGGCATTCAGTTTAATGAGTTTTGCCAAATCACCACAATCAACATATAAAATATTTCGATCACCCCAGAAGTTTTCTCGTTGACCCGCATAGTCAATGTCTCCTCCTACTTACAACACCTGCAACCACTAATCTGAAGTCTATCTTTATGGACTTGCCTTATCCCATTTTAAAAGTGTGGAGACTCAGGGCCGGCCGAGTGGCTCAGTTGGTTAAGAGCTTGATCAAGAGTGCAGACTTTGAGCAACAGCAGTTCGATTCCTATCCCGAGCTAAGTTGCCACTGAACTACCAACAGGTGGCAGGATGGCTCAGCTGAAAAAAAAAAAAATGTGGAGACTCATTTCCCAGAGGTCTGAATTTAGAAGCTGGCTAGTGATTGGAAGAACGTGCACTCAGTTCCACATCTGTCCGACTCTGCAACTCTTACTCCTATTTACTCTATGCTTCTATGTCTCTGTGTATATTTCCCCCATTCATTCATTAATAATCTTAAAGAACACATTTCACTATGCTTAGTGTATTTTTAAATTAATATAATTGGACATATAGATGTTACACATAATAGTATGAGTTAAATTAAAGTATGGATATAATTCAGCTACCAATTGCGAAAATTACACTAAAAAGGTAGAGAAAAACTTAAAGTGAGCATCTCAACCTGGCAGGATCATTTTTGAGATATTAATTTGTGTTTTCCTTTGCATTTCCCTTCAATCCTGTTAAAAGTAGGACTATTCTAAGTAGGCCCTTACAAACGCCATGCCTCAAGATGTTTTGCAGGAGTAATCGCAGAGAGAATTAGAAGCTCATATAAACTAGAGACCCAGAAAGCATGATGCCATATGTCTGGGTAGGTTAAAGAGAAGTGCAAGGTAAGAGAAAGGAGGACTGTTGTCCAAAGTGAGGAAGGAGACAGAAGTTGAGGAATTCTAGAATGGGTGAGACCTGAGTATCACTTAAAGGCAGCAGCCCAAAGGGTTGCAAGGATGGATGATTCACCAAGAAAGGCAGTTTTCCAGCGCTAGTGTTTCCATTGATATCCATGCATTAAAACAGGTGCAGAAGTAGAAAATCTGCCAAATTATAAATGGGCATACAATCTGAGAAATTGGTTTCCTGTTGGTAACTTATGGACTGGCAAAAAGGTCTAACGCATACTGACATATACTATGTGTTGTACACGTTTCATCCTCATAACCATATAGTATTAGCATTAATCCCATTTCAACACCAGGGGAACTAAGGCAAATAAATCTAAGTTCTTTTCTCAAGATCATACAAGGGACTGAGTGGCAGGGACATGATTTGAACCAAGACAGGATTCTACCCTGAGAGCTAGTGCTACATTGCCCAAATCTACCCAAATTTCAGTGACCTTGCTTTACTCTGGGGAAGGAAAGAAAATTGAAACTATTGAATTTTCAGGCAATGAGCACAGATTTAAGGTCAGATTTTTATTTTAGTTTTATTAAAATAATAGAATAAATGTATTTTATACAACTGAGTATATAGACATAAATTCATTCTTAGTACATTAGCAGTATGAAATTTGATATGCTCTTAAGAATTGATTAAGCATTTTAGTGGAAGTTAATGATAGTATTCAAAATTAATCACACAACATTCCATGTTCATAGATTTGAAGAATTAATTTTGTTAAAATGCATATACGATCTAAAGTGATCTACATATTCAATGCTATGCCCATATCAAAATCCCAAAGATATTTTTTTCATAGAACTAGAAAAAAAGCAACGCTGTTGGCTCATGGACCCTTCTCTGGAGGCATCTAGAATTGGATCTGTAGCACACTGACAATAAATGTCTACCAATGACATTGAAATTAAGTTTGGACCCAATTCTGAATGACTACATATACTAGGCTAAGAAGATGCAGATTCTTCTAAAGAAAATGGTATCATATTAGTGGCATTTTTTTTTGTAAAACAAACAAACAAACAACAACAATAAAACATAATTGTAGAATGATAAACCTGACAGCCAAGTGGCAAATGGAAAGGATGGGGAGAGGCAGAGAGAAAGATATCCAATAAGAAAATATTTTACATAGAGTTATTGGGAAATACTTGCTTTCTGTGCATTTTAAAGAATAAAGTTTGGGAGACTTGTTTTAAATTTCAGACTAAATGCAAGTTTTATGTTTATTTCTGACACTTAAAAAAAAAATCACCAGGGTGTTTTTTTGCAAATGTTTGCAGGTGTGGATAATTAAAATACCACACTTACTTGCATTTGATTGTGTGAGCATTCTTATGACTACAAGTGATTCTAATCAACTTCACTAAACATAAGGGAGAAACCTCCATAATTAACAAAACTTTATGTAGTCATTACAGTTTAGAAATATAATTTCTATCACATTCCTAATTCTTATTTCTATCCACTTGAACTTCCATTTTTCTTAGGGACTTAGAATTTATGAAATGATCAAAGTACATTTTATTCCTTTTAATAAAACAATTTAGAAATGAATAAAAAACAGTAAAGTATTTCAAATAATAAGCCTATGCCCACACAAAATGATTAAGTGCAATAACATTTCAAGTTATTTGTTCAAGTTCATTCTTTGTTAAATGTTATTTTTAAATGAATAAACCTTCCTTCATCTTG
>NW_017732583.1:83500-85533 GCF_001890085.2 Hipposideros armiger | reverse complement strand
CTGTGACAAAATGTAATACGGCAAATTTATGTACCTTAAAATATGAAAAGACTTGACTGTGTACTTTACTTATATTTATACTGATTCTAAGCCTCCAAAACATTTGAAACATCAAGCCATGGAATTGGAAACTATCTAGTTCCAGTATGTGACTCTTCTCTATTCACTTTCTCCCTGAGAATCAACTTTAGTTTCCAACTGATACAAGAAAGAAGGCTAATCTCTTGTTTCCCCTTGGCCAGTACACTTTAAGCAGAAAAAGAGTAAACAATACCTGAATGTTGAGGAAGCAAAGGGTGCAAGTCAACAGAAAGAATTACCAGCTAAGCAAGCCATTAATCAGGATACCAATATGAGACAAGATTATCTGCAATATAATCAACAAATAGAAAATAAGCCTGAACGAAAATCAGATTTGGCTGTTATATCAACATTTCACTTCCAGTGAATAAAGGTTAAGTTTGTTTCCTGAGAGTGATCAATATTATATTTGGAGCTAACATGAAAATTGTGAACCTCAGTTTTTAAAATCAGATATTTTAAGCACTATTTCAAAATCTGCCAAAAATATTACAATTTGTATCATATGTTGGAAAGGACTCCAATACCAGTCCTGAGCATGCTAACATCATAAACTTGGACAAAGCCCTGATTTTTTTTTGCCTTTGTATCTCACAATGTTTTGAAATACAGTTGTTTAAAATATGTCTGTGAATGGGCTTAAAAAATGATGCTGGAATAAACAGCAGATGCCATTTTTATATTTTCTAATAGTATTATAAATTCAATAATCCACAGTGTACATGTGTTCATATTATTTTTTCGATGTTCATTGCCCTGTGGCTATATATTGCTAATTATGTCTTCAGGAAATATATATATTAGATGTTTAAAAAATCAAGACAAATTTTTGAGGTTGTATTTTCAATTAAGGATAAAGCTGAATTGTTAATGGAAAGTTGAGCACACGAAGTTCCAATAATAAGTTTAAGGTTCAAAGAGACTTCTGGTCACTATTGTCTAGCAAGCTAATGCAAGAGGTCTTCCTTCCAACCCCCAAATATTTTAAATATACAGTTGGGCTGAAAAAATAAGAAAGGACAATACCCAGAAATGATAAGGAAAGAACTCAAGGCTGGAAATTTCATCAGGTACTAAATGAAATAGATCATATGTATTATTAGAACCTGGTATCCCTTGGAAAGTGACATGAAACCTCAGAGCTGCCTAGTTGTGAAGCCATTCTAAAAATATATTTCCCTACCATTATTTTATGGGAATTAAAAAAAAAAATCCAGGGGAAGCTGAGACTCCAAACTTTACCATCTGTAAATATGGAGTCTAAAATAAATCATGTTATCTAATTAGATATACAGGAAAATCAGTCCCCAAATTAACCTAAAAACTGGTACACAATGGATGACATTCAAAAAGCTCACAGTGAACATAGAGAAGTCCCGTTGATGTACAACTACAATCCAAAGCAAGAAAGAATCCCATAGCAAACAAGCGTCTCATCCAAAAGAGAAAGTACACAGCTATGAGAGAAAGAGAAAAAGCATAATCAAAGAGAACAAAAGAAAAACAATACTTGAAAAATGACTGAGAATAGAAAAACCCAGGGGAATTTTTAGCACTTTGAATGTTTGAAGAAAGGATGAAAAGACTGTATTCCATCCAGGAAAAAATAAATAAATAAAAAAATAAAATAAAATAAAAACTTCATTTTGGGGAAAGAGCCAAACAGAAACACAAGACGAAAAGTAAAGTAGTTGATATTAAAGTAAAGAAAAATATGTTGATATTTTCCATTGGTAGAATAGACACAACTGAACAAAGGATTATGTAATGGGAACTTAGACTTAAGGAAATAGTAAAAGTACAGCACAGATAAATAAGAGCTTGGATAATATAAAGGAGCTGCTAAGAGACATTGTAGAAAGATTACAAATATTCAACATATAACTAATAAAAGTCTCAGAAATGTAGACTAGAGAGAAAAGGTTAGTTAATATTTCAAAGCCATAATGAAT
>NW_017732583.1:79743-81070 GCF_001890085.2 Hipposideros armiger | reverse complement strand
TTGTGAATTTTAAACTTCTTTTGTTAAATTTTAGTTACATAGGTTTGTTTTCAGGTGTTAAAAATAAGCAGAATGTGACTTAATGTTTGAAGATGAAACTAATATCATGAAATTAAATACTAAATAATAGAATTAGCAGTTGGCCTTCATGTTTCCCCTCTAAAGTGAATTTCCCATTAGTCCATGGCACAGGACTGGGAGCACTTGTCTCCATGAGGCCTCTGTTCACAGGCGTGATAGAGCATGGACTGAGTACAAAGGCAGAGCTTCCTCATTCCATCTATAATGTGGCTCAGGTGTGAATGAGTAGGTTAATCATGTGAAAACACAGTTCACTGGTGAATCAATCTCAAGCTGAGCCTGCTTGACTAGATATCAGAAGTGAAGACTGTTGGCAACATTCTTTCTCCTGATTAACCGAACGTGGAAAAGAAAAACGAGTGTTTAGTTCTGGTCCTTATTCCGATCACTGACTTTCACATAACATTCCTAAAAACTTGTGATAAAGCCAGAAACATTCCAAGAAAATCAAGATAAGATTTATACTGCCCTCGCATATTCTCTGTTCAGTTGTTCTTTATCTGCCTTGCTGTAAGCCTTAGAGCTTCACTAATGAAATTCACTGGTGAATTTCAAAACACTGCTGACTGTAGACATCAGCCATCCTCAGTGAGATCTTCTCACACTTAAAATCCTTTGAAGAATGAAGAGGGGCCAAATTCTGCAAACTGATTTAAAAGAAGTTTTTTCCAACTAACTTTCTTTGCTGTCCTCAGATTCAGGTATGGACTGAAGATGGACTGAAGATTTAAAGAGTCCCCTCTCTTGTGACCAGTATTCCATTTGCCACTTAGATTTTGGCATTTTCCATCCTCAGAACATAAATAATTTACCTTGTCTTTCATCTCATAAAGGTCTTGCATTATTTGTGTATATATTAAGACATATTATCTTTATCTTTTTGTGTAAATACATGGCCAGATACAAATCTCTTTTAAAGACCATCTCATTTTATTCTATAAAGCCATATCTGTCCCCCTACTTCCTCCAAAATGCAGTGTGCATTAGTGGAGTAAATGAATGAATGAATGGTCTCTACTTTCAAAGTGTTTCTGCATTTATAAAATAAAGCTTATATTAATCATGTATTCATTTCTCTTCTCTATTGCATAAACTTTAAATCCTTGTGTTTACCGCTATATTACCAATATCACTATTTCTGGCTCAGGATGGGCATACATTAATGTTTGGAAAATGAAGGAATAGTCAATATATATCTCTGTTAAAAATATACTCATAAATTTATAATCTATTAAGTTGCAAAAAA
>NW_017732583.1:59405-78715 GCF_001890085.2 Hipposideros armiger | reverse complement strand
ATATATATATATATATATATATCACTTTGAGTTCATTTGTTAAGAGGCATCTTAGTGACTTGGCCACAACAAACCAGAATGTCCTCTCAAAAGTGTAAGAGGGTACTGGTAATGAGAATATCTTGAGAAAGGAAAAAGGGCAGATTGTACTAGAGAAGGAAGCAAGGATTGGGAGATAGCTGTTAAATAAAGACTATATTGTGAAGGACATACAGTGAAAAGTAAAGAACACTATGTGGATATAATTTGGGATGTGATTAATATGGGAGTAGAGAGTCATTTGAGAATAATAATATAAAAGGCAGTGATTCAAATGAAAAGGAAGAGGACATTAATATTCTTCCCTATCATTATATAATTGAATTTTTAACCCATTGTTTCTCCCAAAAACATGATCTATAAAATGTGTTAAATTATTTTCCTGTCCACTCATTTTTGTATATAATGTGATTTAGAGATTATGTGATACAATTGTTCATCATTTTTTCAAAACTCTGAGAAGGAAACTGTTTTCTAGTTGTGATTATCTAGAACTTAAACAACAGAAAAAGAAAACAAGAAAGTAAGTGGCCTGGATGCTATTTATAGTGCATAATAATCATCATTTACCTTTTCATTTATTACCCTTGTAAAAATCACTCAACCCAGTTACTAAAAGTAATTAAAACAATACATATTAAATAATAAAAAGAAAAAAATAGTGGATAGGGATTCAGAAGAGTCAGATTTTGTACCTGGAGCTGTCATTACTAAGAAATATATAAAGTGAATAATTCTCCTGTGCCTTTTCTTTTTCTATATAATGGTAGAGATGTGGTTATGTGACCTGGGGTTTCTTGTCACATCTGAAATTCTGAAGTTTTACATATAAAGTAGTTCCACATAAAGAGGTTTAGGTAAGAGAATAGGCGAAATCTGTGTTGGGGGATATAATTAAGGATTTCAAATTACCTTTAACTTGCTGTACTCTGTTTTCATAGCTACTCAATATGGTCATGCATAGGCCTCCTAGGATCTTTAGTCTTTTATCCTCCTGTATGGCCTTTGAATCAAAATCCTCTGTGGTTATCAAATTGAAATAATATTACATATAATAAAAACTTGGCTGACAGCTACATTCAGCTTATTACTCATCTAATTTATTGACAAAGAAAACCAAAAACCTATTCATCAACATCCATCATGAGAAGTCAGAAAGGTTAGAACTGTGTTTACAACACCCATACAAAAAAGTTACTATAGGTCGTCAAATTGTTTCTCCCCCAAAATTAATTTATAAAATTTGCCAAAATATCCTGCTCTCCACTCATCTTTGTAAGTCATGTGCTTCAGAAATCATATGATGCAGTATGTTCATCATTCTTCCAAAGCTCTAAGATAAGGAAGAAGCTGTTTTCTAGCTATGGTTAGCTAACAACTTTATTCCTTTATACGAGGACACTAAAGTCTGGAAAAGAGAGAGACATTCTTTTTCGGTGTATGATTATAACATGAATATAAACGTATGTGGCAGATCTTTAGTTCATTTAAGCTCAGGAGACCACCATGACTCCATGTTTTAGTTTCAGAAATAAACGAAGCTCGCTTTAACTTCCCCATAACTAGCTACAAGCTCTCCTTCAGGCTGGGTTTACCCAAAACCCAATTTCTCACAGTATGTTCCAAGATATTACAGTTAAACCCTGAATGAGATTTTCAAAATTCAAAGCTCCACAAGAGGCTTTATATAGAACTTTTCTGCGTCCCTCTTTCTTCCTTCTGCTATCTTGTTTATTTGGGGTAATTATTTTCTCATCAAGAAGACTCCTGTTGCAAAATAATTTGTTGGTAAAGTAACTTTTTGTATAGCAATTGTAATTCTAATTGAAAATTTAACAGGCAAAGGGAAGAAAAGTGCACATTGCTGTGTTGGAAGGTTTTCTTTTATTTGGTATTAATTTGACATATAGTGTATAAATTTTAATAATTACAGATTTTATTTTAATTTGTATAATATTGCATCTGTTTTCATGCAACTAGTTGCATATATACCACAACCAAGTGCATTTAAAACAAAGTTCCATAAATATTTTTAATTTAGTAAGTGTATTGTTTCTCTTTGGTGCTGTGAATTTTTAATTATTACCACAAAACAACAAAAATCATCTTCAATGTTTAAACATTTAATTGAATATACAGTGACATGCATAGTAACATCAGATGTTTTGTTTTTGATAGTTAACTTCCAACATGTTTTGCTTTGATTCTATAAAATGTATAGGACAAAATGAAGTATATTTAAAATTCCTATTTGTAATGAATGACTGATGACACAGATATAAAACTAGGATCATTTAACTGTTTGAGGAGGTTTTCTTTTGCCAATATGAAGAGATATTGCTTCATTACTTGTAAACGCACAAGGGAATTTGAAATCAAATGAGTGAAATGGCTTCAAATTAAAATGGTCATTTGACCCACATGAAAATTCTTAGTTATTAGAGTGATATACAAATGCACTTTATACAGTCTCCTTAATGACTGATTTTTAAGGTAGATACTAAGTCTTCAGATGATTTGTGTCTTCTGCTTATAATATGATCAGCGATATCTATAATGCCTACATGGCAGCTAATGGATGTGAATAAATATTCTGTTCATGTACATGTTCATCATCAACTTTTTTGAGACATGGAAATTCCTTAACGTTTAATTAAACATTCTTTTTTGCACTTATGGTGCAACAGTGGTTATTTTGTAATAACATTTTTAAGAAATAACAAAATAAACAATTGTAGATTTATACTATATGATAGATGAAAAATGATATTCCCTATATACTCTACTGCCAGAGAGCTCAGGCTGTATTTTTTGTGCATATTTCACATGTGTGTAACTTAAAATTGACCCCACTGATGAATGGACTTGCAGATCTGTGAATCTCCCAGGCTGCCTCAGGAGACAAAGCGTAGCTCACTGGTGTAAAGTGTGTCCCATACTAACCAATACCAGAAGGAGTGAGTTGTCCCAGTACACTTTTAACAAGGACTCTGTATGTTGTCCTTGAAAAGTAAATTTTAGTTACAGGGTCCCTGGAAAGGGCTGAGAGAAGAGAGTTGGGTTATCAAGTTTTAAGTGTGTGTTAAAGTAAGAATTCCATTCGTCACATTGGCATCTCACATACTATTGATTGAAACTATAGAGGAAGTCAGAAATGCATCCCAGTTTATTTTGATGCAGCTATGAATAATACTATTTACTATGTTATTTTTTAATGGGAAAAATGGTAAATCAGATTTGGTGTTGGAATAACAGGCATAATCCCAGTTCCCATACCAAGTTGACTATACCAGGATGCAAAACTAATCAGGCCTCTTTCCCAACTAGGTAGAGAGCTAAAATAATAAACTCTCAAACTGGTTTAAACCTTAGTCCATTTGGATAGTTTAAACAATCTTTTGAGGTAATTGCTCAATATCTCTATCCTATGTTTTCTTCTTCGCTCAAAAATAGAGTTATGGGGAATTGGAGCAGGGAGTCTCAAGTGACCTTGAGATAGACAGTCCAGGATACCTTCTGTCCCCTTTTGGCTTTCCATGATAAATTTGGATGGTGGGATTAATACTTGATGTGTATGTGTGTGTGTGTGTGTTTTCTTATTTGTTTATTTGTTTGTTTTGGCTTCACTATACCAGGAGCCTGTAAGGCTGATCTGACCTTCCCTCAGCTCTTGATGTTAAGATGATATAGATATAGATATAGATATAGATATAGATATAGATATAGATATAGATATAGATATAGATATAGATCCCTCTAATACCTGCCCCTTTCTCTCTTTTTTTTTTTTTTTTAAATTGGGGAATTGGGGGATGGGAACAGTGCTGGGGAATCGGGGGAAGGGGAACAGACAAGCCGCCGTCATTTCTTTCTTCAATCTAGTTGTGGAGGATGTCGCTCCACTGGCCCAAGTTGGCACCGTCATTGCGCTCTTCCCTGGTGAGGCCGATCAGTCGCCGGCTTCTGGACGGCCGCTCACTGCGGCTGCTCACTGCGGCTGCTGGCCGCTCACGCTGGCTGCTGGCTACACACGGTAGCCCTTGGCCACCCACTGCCACAGGGGCTGCAGCCTATGCCGTCGCCAGCGACTCATGGCAACCCAGCTCCAGGTTGAGCTGTTGTTCAGCATCTTAGCCGTGGAGGGCAGCGTCACTGGCCCTCACATATGGGATCCGAACCGGGGCCCTCCGGCATCCCAAGCGAGCTCTCAACCATCGCGCCACTCGGTCGGCCCTGCCCCTTTCTCTTTATCTCTCCATTGCTTCGTATGGTTCTCCTCAACTTTTGTTAGATAGTAGTTCTCTTCTTTAACAGCAAATCCCAAGGTAGACCCACAAGCCTCACAAGGAGGTGAAAAAGGAATGAAGAAACAAAATACGCTCAGCACAGTTAGGGACTTGCTTTGCTTTTGTCTTGCTTAAAAGGGCAAGTAATCAGCTTCTTCTATCTTACATATTTCTGATTTCATAAGTAGAATTGCAAGGCATCACTGATGTAATAAAAATTAAACTACACCAGTTTACAGTTGCACAGTGTTTTCACATTTTATTCAATACAGAATAAAGTGTACATGCTGAGAGACATGTTCAGTATTAGAGACAGAGTGTCCTTATACATCCCCAAGAGGTCCTACGCTAGCTTTGTAGGATAAATCAGCATCCTTGATTTGCTTGATGGAAGGCCTACAAATATTTGCTCTTTATGAGGTCCATTTAGTTAATAAATGTACTGGAAACAAAATAATATATTTGGTAGTAATTGTAATGCCAATTTTTAATAAAAAAATGCAATCTCAGTTCATATAAATCAGTGGAATTAGATTTCTTGAAAATCACAAGTAGAATAAACCAATTGCCTATGTGCCTGGAATCAATTAGTTAATATAAATTCAATTTACATTCAAAACTAATTAATTTTCTTTTTAACAATGTACTTTTATACAAAGCTATCTTATTTAGTTAAAGTGTCTGGTGTTACTATACATGAACCAAGCAGTTTGACTATATTATTTATAGAGTTACAGGCAGTTCTTTCTAACAGTGGAATTCTTTGTGTGGGTATTTTGTACAACATTTCATCTATCAGCTAATAAAACTAAGAAGTCTTATGGTACAAGATACACATAAGCAAGAAAGATAAAAGGAAAGGTTAACACTTTTTCAGCATCTGTCAACACTGTCTCCTGTTACATTTGATCAAGTTTAAAGTAAATGCAAACACATGATATCATTTACAGTAATAAAAGCGAATGGCATACAGCAGCTACTTTGCTTTTATCCATTCTGCAGATCACTCATCACAGACCGTCATGGGGTAAGGGTGACGTTGCTTTATGGTGCATCTTTGGTAGTGAAGCACCCTGCTTCAGCTGTTCAAGCCTGATTATTCACCCTGTAACTAATGGAACAATCCACCAGTGTGTTTCCTGTTGGAAACTTTGAAAAGGAAGCAGAGTAGAGAAACCGTGCCACTTCTTTTCTCTTAAAAGGGTACAAACAACAACAACAAGATAGAAACAAAAATAAAAGACAAACACATAGCAAATAAAATGTAAACAGTTGATGGTATTGAATGTATCACCACTTTCTCAAGAATATAAATGTATTATGAAAGTGAATTGAACACTCCTTTGCTTAGAGCAATGGTTCCCAAAGTGTGCTTCCTGCACTAGCAGAGTCAGGATCACCTGAGAATTTATTACAAATGCAACCTGTCTGGGTCTACCTCAGAACTATTGAATCAGGAAATCTGGATGACAAATGGGAATCTGTGTTTTAACACACACACCAGATGATTCTGGTCCACATTTATTATTGAGAACAAAGAGTTTAGGGAAATTCAGTAGGACGCATATTGCACATAAGTTTTCCCCAGTTTAACATTATACTTTTAATTATAAATGAAAAAATAGATATGTAAAGGTTTGAGTTTATTAAATTAAGAAAACAAATCTTAGATACTAATTATATGTATCTTATAAAATTGATCTAGCAATCTCAATACATGTAATTTATTTTTGTTATATTTTATGGGCCAGTATCTTAATTTGATTCATATTAAGCAAAACCTGGAAAATCATGCTTTCTTCCCACTCAGTGTAATCATACATCATAAGCATATTTGACATAGTAGTCAATAACATGAATGGTGGCCGATACTATTCTGATCTTAAAATTTGAATTTAAGTTGTAGTCTATGTTTTTAAGAATTCTGTTTCTGTTTTCACTTAATATTCCCAGTCATGATACAAAATATATATGATCTATGTAAACAGATGATATTTCAAAGTCCTTAAAGTGGGTTTTAGAAGAAATAATATTAAACTTTTGGATTCCGTTCCTAGCTCTGTCTTCCCACGTACACCTTCTTAAATGCTTGTTTGGAGTGAAAGGACACACATTCTGGAAAGTGCATTTCAGGCCTTGTTTCCTAAGGGATTGATGAAGTAGAAAAGAAATGTTTCTTTAGGATGGATGGGGGAGTCTAAAGACCATAAACAAGTCATGGGCTAATTGATTACTTAAGGCTCTCTTCTCTGCAGCTTATCTAACCTCTGGAGATTGACATATTTGCTTTGGAGAAAACTGAACTTGACTGTGTTCATAGTTCTTTGATGGCTGTGACCATCCTGTTTTGGCTGTGTGGATGCACGAGAGCTGATGTTTGTATCTAATAATATCTGGGGCATAGACTCTTCTCCCATAAGCCTCAGCAGAGAATAAATGATTTGTTAAATTACTCACCATTGGCCCACAGGACTTGTACACCACTTTTATTTTCAACTACTAGATACTCAATAATACTCTAGTTTAGTCTGATCAAGCATGAGCAGGCAGAGATATGTAGGTAGGTAGATAAATGATAGATAGATAGATAGATAGATAGATAGATAGATAGATGATATAGATAACAGAAGAAACTCAATGATCAGAAAAAAGTTTGAATCTAGAATATATGACCTCATTGAAACTTAAGTGTTTTAGAAAAAAATAAAGTTTTTCCAAAACCAATGGTAATAAAATGTTTTCAAGTAAATCACTAAAATGTTAAAAATAACTTTCAGGATGCTTTTATTAGATAGCTTAGTGAGAAGATGAACAGTGTTGAGAAGTAAAATAGCGGTTTAGAAGATTTATCACATGACACTGAGCAAAAACCCAGTAAGAGAAATTTGTAAGTATTAGAGGGTTGAGTGGGGATATGACTCATAAAAATATTTTAAAATATAAAAGATGTAAAAGAAGAAAGTGAAGAAGCAGCATCTAAAGAAAAAATAGTTGCTGATCTCATGTAGACCTAGATCTACTGGTTGAAAGTATTTACTCAGAAGTAGCAAAAACACAAAGGCCTCTGGATGTGCCTTCAAACCTCCTGGAAGATAAAGGAAGTCTCACACACTTCTTGACATAAAGGCAAGACAAGGAAAACAGAACCAGACTAACATGGGACTGTAAATCTGCAACACTGAAAACCATAAAACAATGCAATTAATTTATAGATTCCTGAGCTAAAAGACTGGGGCCCAACAGTAGCATTCTGTTCATCAAAAGGGAATTACATGCCTGTATATTCAAAGATATAAAGGGCACTTCAACAATATCCTTACAAAAAATAATTTTCTAATCTCAACATCAGGGAAGAGAAAAACGGATATTACCAGTGGTGAGAGATTCATCTTGCAACATATAGTTAAATATAAATTGATTATAGATCTGATTGGCAGTTTTGAAAAAAAAATGTGTTAAGAATTTTTGAAACTGAAATGAAATTTGTGTCCCATTTAATTTTGTTACAGTGTGAATGCCAGATATTTGAAATAGCAGTAGAATAAACATGGGACATTTATTTTTTACTTTACAGTAACTCCAGAAATTAGGGCCGCACCATCCTTTTGCTCTGGTTGTTGTAATTATTACTGTTGCTGTTTGTTGTTTTTGCTGGTCCTTCCTATCCTACCATTCTGCCACTTTTATTGTAGCACAGTGTCATCTCATCTCATGAGACAGCTAATGTAGAACCAGGTATCATCTTCTCAAAGAACAAAGAGGAAGCAAAAGAAGAGTTCAAATGGTCACTTTCCTAATTTCTTCATCTTTTTTCAGGGAAAAATACCTTTCTCATAAACGTAATAACAGACTTCTCCTAATTCCTCACTGGCCAGAACTAGATGATATGACCATCCATGAGATGATTCATGACAAAGGGGATTATGATTATAATTGTCTTAGGCTAAGGAGGTTTTCTCCAATGAAGCTTCACTTCTCAAAACATCATGGAATTCTATGACCAAGGGTGAACTGCCAAATGGTTGTTAATTAAACCACTAGAAGTGTTTTGTCATACACACTAGTATGTGTAATATAGAATTAAATTTTTTTAAATAACATCAAAAAAGCAAAATATTGGAAATGGCCTGAAGAGTACAAAAGTGTCAGCATTATAAAGTCCCAAGTGTGTCTATTTTTGTGTAGGAAAGGAAAACGAGACTTCTAAAGATCATTTGATAGTGTGAGACAGAAGTGATGGCAAGTACACAAAGTACACTGAGGTTGGGAATGATTACTATTTTATTCCGAAGCTGTATTTAATGTAGCCTGGTGCAAACTGGAAAAGCAGTAATGAGAAGGGTTTTAAATTTGATAAATTGGTATCTAATTAATCGCATTGAGAGAAGCAAACTGAAAGAGAAATGAAGAGGAGCCCTCAATAGTGTTCCACTTGAGCTTCATATTAGAACTGGCTGGGTGGCTTTTTAAAACACTAGTGCTCAGCCACCACACCAGACCAAACGAATCCGAAACCTAAATGTCAGAGCTGAGCATAGGTATGCTTATAAATATCCTCTGGTGATCCTAATGAGCAACCAGGATTGCAAACCACTCTTTTAGAAGAAGTTAACAAGTACAATACAAGATCTATAAATTCTGTAAATTTTTCAAATGATTTCAACTCGTGTACTTTGAGCACCTACCATATGCCAGGTTCTGTGTCCTGCTCTGTGCTCTGACAGTACAGCAACAAATGAAATAAAGTGCTTATTCTCAGGACATTGACCTAATGGGAGAGAGGCAGGCGATATTTATATAATATCGGATGATAAATTATAATACATCATGGTAAAGTGATGAAGTGTGAAGGTAGGTGGGCTCAGGGAAAGCCTCTCTGAGGAGGAGAAATTTGAACACGACAGAAATAAATTGGGAGAACTAACCAGAAGCACCCATGGGGAAGGAGGGTGAAGGTACAGGGGACGAGGATCTACAATGAATGCCTTGCACTAAGAATATGTTTTGCCTGAAAGAAAGCGATGATAAATAGAAAACTCTATACTTATTCATATTAGCATTCAAGATTAATGGCAAAACAAATTTGCTTTCAAAGGATTAAATATTTTAATATTTCTAGGTGATCATTCTCAACTTCTAAAGTATATTTCAACAAGAAGGAAACGTGCTCAAAAGGGGAAAAAATAAAACATCTTGATAAACTTGAAAAATATATGGATAAACTCTAAATGAGCACTTTAGCTTAAAACATTAATAATAGATTAGGGTACAGAACTCAAAACAAAATGCAACAAAAATACTACAATAAAAACTCAAGAAAGATAGGAGAGTAAGATCAGAGTTCAAGTCTTCTAATTTTCTTAATTGTTCAGGAGGGGATGGTGATTTTTGATGAACTTCAGGTTTCAAGTCAAGTGTATAAATGCAATTGTACATATTCTCTTTAGAAGAATATAAATTGAATTAATGACTTATAAATGAGTTGAAAATGAAATAGAGAAAATATGATTTATCAACTAGACAATAGGATGAAAGAAAAATCTGCAAAGAACAGGCATGAAAACTGTACAACAAAGATGGCAAAATATATCTGGGCTGTGGAGTTACGGGTTTTCTTTTACTACACTCTCTATTTTTGTATCTATTATAGATATTTTGTAGTAAATATAAAATCATAGAAAAGATATTATGAGTTGCCATGGTGTCAACAGTATTAAAAAACTACCCTATTATATTTAAAAATAAATTAAAAAGTCAAACCAGTAAGCAAAACAGAATTGAAAGTCCATAAATAAATCTAGATATACATGGAAATTTAACATACAACAAAGTGTTATTTTAAAGCAATGGAAAGAGACTGACATACGTAATCAATGAAATATATCATATTGGCATAAGTGGATGTCTATAATATGGGGTGATAGGTAACTGGGGAAAAAGACTTAGGAAAATCTAAACACCTACTCATAATACTGCTATACTTATGTAACAGTGCGCATACCCATCATCATCAAAAGTAAAACCCGTTATGGAGAATTATGATGGAAGTATGAGAAAATTTGCCTAGTATAGCATTCAATGCTTTAATGCAATTATTTACAACAAAAGTATATTATAAAGTAAAACTAACTAACTAAATAAAATAAATAAATGCAAGTGCTTCTAAAGAAGTAAACATTAAATTAGATGCAAACTAATGCATGAACAAACCTGACATCACCCCCACTTTGCTAAAAGCATTTTCTTCTGTAAACACAAGTACAGTGATATCTGTCTGTCATGGACCACCTGTAAATTATGTCATCTGTTAGAAATGAGGAAACAGAATTTTTTGTAGGGCACAGTACGGTTTCTTGCACTTAGAGAACATTTTTAAAGAAAGCAATAAAATTACCCATTATTCTTACAGTTGGCTTCTTGGTCAAATACTGCAGCACCCTGCCTTGCCCACTCTGTGGAAACTGGGTACCTAACAATAAAGAACAGTAGAATGAAAAACCTTCCATAAGTATACTTCACAGCAAATAAAAGTGATTTTGTGAGCTACGCATTTGCAATTGCCTTTCTTTACAACCTCTAGAGAGCTTTTTAGCATCATTTGAATTAGGACTTTGAGCAAAGAGCCTGCTCAAAGTGAAACTGCTCTGATAGTTACTCTTGACCATGGTCCATTGCTTTTCTGTCCCCAGTGCCACACGCCCCAGTGGTGTGAGCAGTCAGGGAGTACCACTAAAAATATAGACAATAAAAACTATGAGAGTTCCCTGAAGCTGGCAATAAAATGCATGTGCATTTTCGCTTTCTTTTTTAAAAAATATATTATTGGAAAGAAAAGAAGCTCACCAGAGCTCAGGATATCTTTTGCATTTCAGAGATTTATCTGTAGTCACCACATAGTTTCAAAACAAGGAGATCTCCTTGCTACTTTGTTGTTACATTTACCATTTACGTTAATTTTGGGACACATTTCAGAGCATGACTGTTTATTTCAATCAACTCCATTAGTGTATGTTGATTACCGAGGTGGAGAGCTGTGAAAAATAGCATTAATTTAAGGGTGAGCCTGTGAGCTTGTAGTTAGTATAGCTAGTATCATTCTATCATTCCTTAGTGGCTATACTACTCAGGACATATGTTAGGCGGTGAAATTAAAAGAAGAGGCTATTTTTTTTTTATTTTACATATTAATTTTCATGGGTTTTCTCTCCAAAGAGAAGTCTGTTCAGATTTATGCCAGAAACCTGGGCCATTTACAAATTAACATAATTTTGTTTCTTCATATGCATGTCTTGCCTTCTCACTTTAATTGAAAGCTACTTCTCATGGCTGCAACTCACTTTCCACAGACACATTAAGTTTCCCGTAGTTACTTCTGAATTATTAGGAGTTCATTTTCCTAGAATATCACCTCTATTTTGGGCCATACTATATGGCTTACCCCATCCTACTCCCTTCCTTTTTTGACCATTTTCTTATCCAGTATTTGCTTCAGAGTAAATTCAAAAATTTTGGGAGACATTCATCAAATAACCTCAGACTTTAATGCCCAACACCTCATCTTCCCTATAGAAACCCCCTACATGGGCACACCCTTGACCTTGCCACAACTTGGAGCTTCCCAGGCTTGAAAACTGTAAACTCGCATGGCCACTTTTTTTGCCATACATTTCTAAGCTTATTTTTTCTTCCTAAACCCATGATCTTTAACCACATAAAGACCTCTATTTGTCTCTCTGTGTATTCCTTTCCTTTTGGCTTAATTTCCCTCCCAGAATTCTCCAGTATTTAGCCTTTACAGTGAAGTGCCTAATTGAGTAGACTCTGGAATGAGACTGCCTAGGTTTGAAATCTGACTCCGACATTTATGACCTGGGTGACCCTAGGATGATCCTTAACCTCTCTGACTCTTGCTTCCCTCAGCTGTCAAACAGGGATGGTAAGAGCAAATTTTTTAAGGAAAATAAATGTTTTAGATTCAATTGATTTTTTATAAATGAAAGGTGTGGATCATTTATGAGTGTTCAAGTGGCTGGAAAATAAATGATTTTATTGTGAAAATATCAATTTTTTTTCATAAAGATTCACCTTATAAATGCAAATTTTGTCATTCTTAATCCCGCCTCCCATATAGTAAGACTCCATCCCAGGTACTTTAAAATGATTTTATATCAGAGTTAGCCCAGACTATTGTTAAAAGAAACTAAACTAGTCACAACATTTAAGAAAATATCTAGGCCTACGCCTTTAAAAGTGTGTTCCCACCCTGGCCTTTCATATCATTTTAGTTACCCTAACCCAACCAAAGGAAGAGAAGGAGACCAGACTGTGGTCATGACATTGAACACTGCCTTTTCTGACAGCCGTGCTGTCATCTCTCATGCATAGTCATGCAGACAAATTGGCAAAAGTTCAAGACCTCCCGAGAAGTGATAATTTTTTTTTTCTATTTTCTCTCACTCCAATTTAGCTTTTGGTTAAAAAAAAAAAAAAAAAGTCTGACATTGCCTCAGGAGAGGAGGGTAGGTATGAGAACAAAAGTGTTTTTAAAATTATGTTCTGATAAATGGCAGTTTCTTGTGAATATCTGCTTTTCTCTTGAACAGGATATTTTTCATAAATCCTATCTTTACCTGAAGTATTACATGGCTACATGAAACATTATTTTCCCACTCCACCCACTCAGTCTGTCAAGACAGCCTCATTTCAAGGAAGAGTAGGAGTGAGAATTATTGTTTCAAAAACAGCCTAGTCTTGAAGTCTTTCTGGAAGAGTGTTTCTCCATACTTTTTGCACATCAAAGTGATAATGAAGTGAATTCAGATGTCCATTTTTTTAACTAAAAAGTTAAACTCTTCTTAAATTATGAAACTAAGCTACATTAAAGAATTTAAGGATTTAAGTATGCTTTACTGGAGGGCGTTTTGTATCCCAAATCAGGAATTTTAGGCTGGAGATGTGTTGCTCATGATTTATTCCATTTTGAATTTGCTTGTTGAGAAAGCATTGATTTATGCTTAAAGAAGCAGATAATCTGACCTCTCGACTCTACCAAGGCCTAGTTGTGAGCTATGAATAAATTACATAACCTTCCTGTTTCCTGTTCCCTCCCTTTGTGAAACAAAGATTTGTTTATTACCTTTCCATTTCACAAAGGAGTTACATTGTTTAGAATGTGTACTTACAAAGGATTGTATATTGCTCTGTGGTTCTTGAAAAAAAATAAATAACAGTAGTTCAATGTATTGTTCAGCTAAGAGACTATATTAATTATATAAAATCTTACCAGAAATCATTGCTGTTTGATGTCACAAAGACTGGTACATTTATAAAATGCATGCGGTTTGTTTTTTGTTATCATTGTTGTTGTTATTCTGCTCAAATAGGTGTAGAAAATGGTGATGTTATATTTTAATACAAGCATACATCAAGGATCAATATAAAATTTTTTATAATGCATCAGTTGTGAAAAAAATCAATATATTCACAAATTCAAATCAAACATTGTCTTCTATGTGAAAAGCAATTAGGAAGTGACTTAACATCTTGACTGAACATGTGTGAGACAAAATTTCCAGAAGACCATATTAAGAAATTTAAACATGAACATTTTTACTCTAATCATTAGCCATGTTCACTAGACTTGTGTGTGGGAGTGACTGTTAGAATTAGTGAATGTGAAACAAGGAATTCAACAAATATCTATAAGGAAACATATTTATTTTTTTTTAAATCATGGGAGAATTTACAGTATCTGTAGCTTTTCCTCATATATTTAGCTATGCTAAAGACTAAATCATATTTTTAAGATCATTAAAAAAGACATTTCAGAATGCCTCAACCAGTATGTATTGTATTCATTTTCAGTAAATTGTTAAATTTTATTTTTTTTATTTATTGATTTTTTAAGCTGAGCCATCCTGCCACTGGTTGGCAGCTCAGCGGCTGCTCAGCTCGGGCCAGGAATTGAACCGTTGTTGCTCAGAGCTCAAACTCTTGAGCGAGCTCTTAACCAACTAAGCCACTCGGCCAGCCCAAATTGTTAAATTTTAAAATCAATTTCCTGTTTCATGTTACAGTCCATAACTATTTCATTCTTGACATCTGAAGTACAAAGTGACCTCCTAGACCCAATGTAAAAACTATTCATTAATATATATGTTTCGTTTCTGAAATGTTTTATAATTGACCACGTCCCCTTTTGTTTACATATTCTTTAAGAAATGTCTTTAAATATGTAAAATTTCACCGGGGGAACAAAATCCTTATATTGATACCTTAACTGATGATGATAATAACAGTACATTACTAACATCATATCTTCTTTTTACTTGCTAAGGCTCATATTCTCTCACACTTTATCACACAAATGCTTCCTCATTTTGGTGCATGTATGTTTCATCTTTCTTGTTTTACAACTCTATGTCATTTTGTTATTAGATAATTACAAATAAAAAGGCGTCTAGGTATTATGACACATACTACATGACTGACTAATAAAAAATTGAGCAACTAAAATTACTTTCTTAAATCTCAAGAAACACTTATGAAAGACTTCCCAGTTTCTGCCTTGCTATCTGGGTCACCCTGAGACCAGGACTGTGGGATATAGGATCCAGATGATCCTCCCTTATGGGATCAGTTCTGTAATCACTTACCCTCTCTGCCAAGGCTGTCACTCTGAGGAGCTACTCATTAATCCCTTAGACCACCTTCTCTACCCTTCATCAAGTACAGCCGATCCTCAAATAATATTGTTTCATTGGAGGTCATTCGTTATATTATCGATGAGAAAAAAAAAAAGGATTACAAGTAGAGCCGCTGTCTGTGTGGAGATTGCAAGTTCTTCCCATGTCTGTGTGGGTTTTCTCTAGATACTCCTGTTTTCTCCTACATCCCAAAGATGTGCACATGAGGTGATCAGTGTGTTGAACTATCCCAGTCGGAGTGAGTGTGGTTGTGTGTGTGAGTGGCCCTAGGAAGGAAGGGCGTCCTGCCCAGGGTGGGTCCCCACCTTGTGCACTGAGCTTTCAGAGGAGGCTTCAGCCACCTGAGACCCTGAACGGAAATAAGCAGGTTGGAAAACATTGGGCTGTCGGAAAAGTCATGACGCATTTTTGCAACGTAAAACATAGAAACACTACGTCATGACTTTTCCGACAGCCCAATATTTCTCTTATTTGCTTTTATTCAGCTTTCCAAAGTGTATATACAGCTCATGTGTGTTTCAGTGTTTAATATTAGAAGTGTTTCGGTCTTTATTTAGAAGATAGGTGATGTTTTAGAGACCAGAAATGTGCTGAAGGAACTTAACTCTCATTTATATCAATTAGACTGTGGTAAAATTGGTTTTGCTATGTTTAAGTTCCATAATGTCACAATTCCAGCGAACCTAACCATGACATTAAATGAGAGCTTACCATATGTGAGCGCTTTTGGACACTTTATGTCACATGAAGCACGGCCACAGGAGCCATTCGCTCCTCACGCTGTTCCGACGAGGATGGTCCCAGGAAGCTGCGCCTCAGATTGCTGGAGTCAGTAAAATAACCTCTACCGTCAGGCTTTGCCATAGTAACTGGACGTTTCTAAAGAAAGCCCTGCCCTTTTCTCAAGATTAGCCCCCACATGAGGGAGAAAAAAAAGACAAGATCCCTGCAGTCGCCTTATTTATTTGTGCTTTCTTCACCTTGTATGGAACAAAAAGCAGAGGTTGCTCTCTTACCCTTTCATATGTTTCTTCTAGTCCAGCCTCAGATTCAGCTTATTTGACAGAAAGGCATGGATTCCCTTACTTGGAAAGTTACTGTCTATTCTTCCGGGTTTGGCCCGAGATGTGATATCTGGGAGTGACAGGAATTTAGCAAACCCTCTCTCTAAACAGTTTGGTTTCCAAGCTAATGCCTTGCTCTGAGCTCAGCAGCTATCTGCCCTCTTCAGCTCGGATGCCCTGAGAGGCTTCTCTCAAGATATAAGGAAATAAGGAAATGGTAGTTATCAATAAAATATTTAACAGAGCAATATCAAAGGAGAATAGTTTAATATTTGTAAAATATTATCATTGTTATTTTAACACAGTCTGTATGGAAAAGTGAGAATTTAAATTGTTGATTAGATTCACCCTGTTTAGAAAACTTCTGCTTGGCAGTCTTGAAGTAATTTTGATATATCACAAAGTCTTTCATGTAAATGAACAGAACTTATATTATGAAATGAGTGATATGTGATAAGCTAAACCTCTAATTTAAGCACACATACAGAAACATGGATGTACACAAAACAATCAAGATTAAGGTTAATCCCAAAGAAAGAAACTACAGGAATAACTACAAATGTGTTTTACTGTTAACTTCAAATCCATTTCCATTATTGAATAGGTAGATCAGCGGTGACTAACTGATTTCAACTTACAGTCCACTGCTAGTTTCTGGTAGTATCTGCAAGGAGTGCTATGCAGTGGAAAGTTATAGGTAAAGAGCATCCTTATCCATGATGGCCATGAGTACATATGGTGGAATTGTCATTTACCATTGTCATTGGCATAAAGAAGCCAGGTGTGACCAGGATACTATTTTCCCTGGGCTGTCAACATCTTCTTTCTTCTAATTCTACAAATCAATTTCCCTTGCTCATCTAAACTGGCTACATCACACTAAGCATTGTCTTGCCCCAGGCTCATTTGCAAATCACATGGTCTTTGGAATCTGAACTAAACTCCAGTTCGGTCTTTACAGGAATTTGCTGCTTCAAATATACAGTCTTCCTGATTCTGTTACCACTGCTCTAGTTAATTCTGTCCTTCATTGCTACTGCACAAATCTGTGTAAATGCTGGAAATTCAGAAGCTTGCTATCTTTAATGCAAGTAGATTTTCCTGAGGCCTTCTGCAAAATAGCTTTTATGAAAAGCTTTTTGACTATATGTGCTTTGCTCTATGTGTTAGAGAGGTTTTATAGCCTCCCCCATTCATTAACTATTTATAATGACTACAATATGACCTGTTCTTTTTCCACTTTAGTCTGAGTGGTGGTACCTGGAAGTTTTTCCCAAATTTATATACCATACATTCTATTATTATTATTATTATTATTATTATTATTATTATTATTATTAATTATTTTGTTTCCTCCTATCCAACATTCTCCCTAGACCCAAGGATTTAACATGTTTTCTTTGAAAAGAAGTTTATAGTTTTAGCATTTCCTGATCAGTATAACAGGAAATATGTAGTATTTCAAACTTGAAGAATGTATTGTAATCATTTTAATCACCAGCATATTAGAAAAAAAGTAGCTTTTCCTATCTCCTGTAATATGACAATAACCTGTAATTTTAAGAAGTATATGTCACTCAACAAAACCACAAGGTACTGTTGGAAGGGAGAAGAGAGCCAGACACAAATACGAAGTTTCATGGTGCAGAAGAGAAGATGCAGAATTACCTATTACAGTGAACAAACACAGAAACTTGCAAATCAATGGATGGGATTTAAAAAACAATATGTCACACTTAAGTGGAGTCAATTAAGTTATATCAGGGGAAGCAACACACTATAATGAGATATGTCATTTCAGTCAAAACGTATAGAAGTAAATTGCGGAGAAAAAAGCAGAAATAAATGTGCGAAACAGACAATTGGCCATTCAAAACAAATGTTTTACTTCCACCCACAGGCAGAGGAGAGTAGTGGCTCCACCAGCGAATATTTTCCCCTTCCTCACCTGCAAAGTCTTGAGTACAAGTTGAGCACAGAATAGTGTTTTGGCACATCCAGTTTTCAGTCACCAATTATTTAGGGAGGCTGAGCAGATACACTATCTTTGATGATGGTTGAACTCAATGTGTAATAATTTTACGGTATAACTTACATATGTAAGAAGTACAATAAATGCAATAAATTCATTTTTTTCTAAATAAATAACCTCCCTTCAAAAATGTTCTTGACTTAGCAAATATTACTCTGTTCCTGTGATGTAAGATGCTTATATGTCTCTAATATTGCTAATTTATATTATAATGAATTCTGATAACTTGCCAAATTAGAAGAAGCTGGTTAAAAAACAATTACAGTCATGTTAAAAATGCAAATAGCCTTGAGCACTTCAGCTAACTTGAAAACATTTGTAATATAGCACCTTAAATGATAAATTAGGGATACAAAGCTTAAGAAACATAAGCATTGAAATAAGCTTGAAAGTTATGACAAGGTAAACCAGTAGATGGCACAAGAAAAGACATTGTCAAAAGTAACAGGGGGCCTCCTCATTACTCACTGAGAAGAAGGAAATAATTTTGAAATTCATATAATTGTTATACATAATTTCCCCCTAATATTTCAGCAATGTACCTTATAAAATCTCAAACATCTGAAATATTGGTTTAGGAAATAAAATGTAATTAAATAGAGATGCCATGATATGATACATGTAAGTATTACTACAACGTATGAATAAATATTTTAAAGTATAACTAGGAAGAAACCAGTGTTACAAACTCAGAAGTACTTTTAAATATAAATAATGTTCCCTTTTAAATTAATACCTTTAATAATTTATAACTTAGAGAGACTTTCAAAATTTCAACAAGAGCTTTGAAAGTGACTGCGCTTGTTCTTTTCTTTGTCAAAGGATGGTCCCAGTCACACTAGATACACTCAAAGTGCCCCCATTCCCTCCAAGGCATAAGCCTTCATTTTCTTCCTTTCAGGTGCTCTGATCGCTCACACTTTTTGTTTGTTTTTCGACTTTATGAAAAACAAAGAATAGGCTTCAGCCACAAGACTAGTTTTACAAGTCTTGTGGTTTTGCCTGTATTCAAAGTTGAAGAAACATGTCATCAAACTTCCCTTTTACTACCCTCATCACCCTATAAGGTACATAAAATGCCCAAAGCATTAGTGCCAGCATGTTACCTGTTAGTCTAACAATTCTATGGAACCAATAATGCAGGTTTTGATATACATAATAATACTGAAGCCCATATCGATTA
>NW_017732583.1:49017-55128 GCF_001890085.2 Hipposideros armiger | reverse complement strand
ATAGCTCTGGACAAAATGGTGACTGTAGTTATTTTTTTGTGTTCTCCCTGATGGAAAAAAATCCACTTTTTACATTTTTGCAGAATAAACAGAGCTTTATAGTTTATCATTGTTATGGTTTATTTTAAGTACTGTCTACCCAGATATATGCTTTATTTATTTTGCATTTATTACCCCTTCTGACACACACACACACACACACACACACACACACACATGCATGCCACTCCACATAAATGCTTCTTTAAAACATAAGAGAACCAGGAATACATTGTGTAATAGGTATACACTCTTCTTTGGCTCCTATGGTCGATCAACATTAAAATAACTTATACATTTTGCATTACATTTTACTTAAGTTCGATTCATGCCTTTCTTTTTTTTTAACGATTTTTATTGGGGAATTGGGGGAAGGGGAATAGACAATTTGCTATCCTTTAGTTCTTCAGTCTAGTTGTGGACGACCTTCACTGGCCCAAGTTGGCACCATCATTGCACTCTTCCCAGGTGAGGCAAATCAGTCACAGTCTTCTGGATGGCTGCTCACTGCTGCTGCTGCTGGCTGCTGGCTACACACGGTAGCCCATGGCAACCCACTGCCACAGGGGCTGCAGCCTCCCTGTTGCCGGCGACTCACAGCTGCCCAGCTCCAGGTTGAGCTGTTGTTCAGCATCTTAGCTGTAGAGGGCAGTGTCACTGGTCCTCATATGTGGCATCCGAACCGGGGCCCTCTGGCGTCCCAAGCCAGTTCTTAACCATTGCGCCACTCGGCCGGCCCACAATTCATGCCTTTTGCAGTTTGCTTTTACTCTTACATTTTCTGAGATATCCTGGCATTTAGAGATCTTATGATTTCACAAACAAATACATGAATGAGAACAGAGTGGCTGAAAGCATGAGATGTGAACTTCTTAAACTCAAATTTTGATATCCTCACATCTTTGCTGTAAAAACAAATCCCAGAGTGTTTCTGAAATCTCTCTAGGCCTCAGTTTCCTAATTTAATAACTAAGAATAATAATAGTTCTACTTAAAGGGTTTGATGTGAAGATTAAATATGTCTGGCACATAGTTAATATGGAAATCTTATATTTTATAATTATGTAAATTTGATGAAAGGGATAACAAAAATGAGAGTAAGTGGAGTAAACATTTAAGTACTGTCCAACTAAAGTTACTTTGTAGAGTAAAAAAGGAGTGCTAAAATAATTAAAATGCATAATTTTAAAAATATATATATGTACGGACAAATGGTTATATTATTTTGGTAGACTTATAAAATGTTTCAATATAAAATTATTTTCAAAATAAATCTTTAAAAATGAAAAGAATATATATAATCAAATACATTAAAATAAGCTCAAATTTGTATTGATTTAGAAATAGCAAATAGTACTTTGTTGCATATGTTCACATCCTTTAATCAGCCCAGTGCTCTCCTTTTTGTCTGTAGCAGGGTCTCTTGCACTCAGTGCCCTGCTCCAGCCTGAGCTCCGTCAGCTCATACAATGATCAGAAGCTGGGGCTGTGGCAGCACAGCCCAAAACCAGAAGTTCACTGTGAGCGGGTACTAATGCACTTTGTTTTATCACCAAGAACCCTTCATGGCATTCTCAGAAGTTCACAAATAGGAACAGTTCTATGTGACTAGAAAGGGTTGGGAAAAGAGAGCCAGATTATACTGCTGGCTGTTTTCCAAGTGTAACTGCATTTATCGCATAGCTGAGACCATGTGGAACTTTGAAAAAACTGCTTCTATGCAACACTTGTATAGAAGTATACTTGTAATACTTTGTCAAGAAATGAATAATTTGGTCAAATGCTATGCCAGTCAATACACTGGGAGAACAGTTTTGACTAGGTCTGCCCCAAGAAAATCCTGTGGTCACCTAGCAATATGACACTGAAAAACTGCCANTTTTTTTGTTTTTGTTTTTGTTTTTAAAAAAGTTAAAATGATCCATGTGAATTCTAATAGCACGCCAGAGCTTCCCTTTTGTATCTCTAGCAATGTTCCTAGGGCGCGACCTAAAAGAACTAAGATGGCTCATACCAATTTGCATCAGTAATTTTCAATGAATGCACTACTAAACCACAGATATAAAATAAATAAATAGTAGATAAATCACAAATAAATCTTTAGTTAGCAGTCATAAGTGCATTTCACCTGATTCCACTTAGTGTGACAACAACTGGGATATTTAACATGTCATCCTTGACTGCATTTACCTAGTATTTACAATAGAAACCTAATGCGAGAGCTTCATGTTGTAGGTAACAGGTGAGGGAATTCCTAAGGCTAATTTCTGATGAACTCTGTCTTTTTGACTGAAGCATAAAGGCAATGTCTAGGAGCTGACGTTTTAGTTTTTGTAGCTGTCTCTTCCTGCTATGGGATGCTAAGATTTTTAAAATCTGGTTAAAAAATAAATGAGAGATTTTCTAATCCAGGGAGAGAAAAATGAAGGTATAAGACTAAAAGGGACTAGAAAATCTGATATCCTCATACATTAAAGTGTAATAATAAATACTTTGGTTTCAAGATATAAATTCACATGACCCCTTACTAAGGGTTATGAGAAAGAATTCCTTTGGAACAATCTCTCTTTAGAACTTCACACCTAAGACAAACACAGAAATGAAATAAAATATGGAAAAGAAATACCAGCTGCAGACGAAAAATGTAAAATAATTGCATAAATAAACAGATACACGATACCTTTGGGTCAAAAGAGAAAAGAAGAAAATTTGAGGAAGAGTAGAAAATTAGTAAAATTTCATCATTATTTCTGACTTTTAAAAATAATTATTTCACTAGTGATTAGACTCGTTCAGCTGAATAATCCAAAAATAATGGGTGATGAATAAAAAAATAATACACATGAGGGAAAAAGAGTATGCTCTAAAAATTTCACAAAATTGCATAAATATCTGTAGATTTTAGATATATAACTCACCAAGTTAATGCCTTGAGAATCTAACCTCTCAGTGGTAGAAGTAAATACAAAGCATAACTTTAACTCCAAAATAACTGTCTCTTTATTCCAGATACTACAACACACACAGTTTACTCCAAAATAACTGTCTCTTTATTCCAGATACTACAACACACACAGTTTACAAAATGCTCCTTGAAAATAAATTTCTTGGAAGTTTTTTCCAGGCCTCATCACTTAGGCTTCCAAGACACAGACTTGTGATATATTTAAGTCTTAACTAACTGGAAGCCATAGTGTCTTAAAGTTTTTAAGAAATTCGCATGACCCTTAAGATCTTTATATACTGCCATTTGTTATGAAAATATTTTTCCTTCACTGATAGGCTANCAGTTTGCTCTTTACCAACTATAATAGAAGTGTTAATTTTTTGTTATTTTTGTGCAAAGAGAAAAATTTAACTTGACACATAATAAAATAAAAATCTATTATAATCTTTTCCATTATTTTAATATGATGTCCATTTAAACGTGGATATAAAGTATTCCTTAAGTGATCATGAAGCCTTTTTTAACTATATAAGAAGTTGAACAGTTGGAATAACACTATTTCTCCAATTAAAAACTTATTATAGTAACTAAGTAGAAGAAAACATTTGTAAAACTCAGTCACATAATTCTAGACCTTTGATTTAATATTAATTTATTATATTAATATTTAATCAGCATCCACTATATGTTTAGTAGTTTTGGCACTTGGAATAAGATAATCAGCAATATGGGCACCATCACCTTCATGAAACTTACACTTCTTCTGAGTTATTAATATGGGTCAGGCAGACATCAATCATTCAAAATTTATATATGTATAAACATACATGCCAACATATATTTTTTACCTAATTCTCATGCTAACTCTATAAAGTCTATCCTCACCATTTTATAGATGAACAAATGGATGTATATTCTACTAGTGTCATGTCATAACACTGCTTGTTATTTTAGTCACAAATGCTTATCTCTTGCAGTTGAATTTAATTGACCTGACCCAATAATAGTGCCTGTCTTCGTAACATGTCATGTTTCCAATTTTTCATAGTCACTTACTTCCTGTTTTATCTTTTCTCTGCATTTAATACTGAGCTACAATGGAAAACTTTAGTTAAAAAGTGAAGCTAATGTCTTTTTCCTTTTCTTCACTTTATATCTACATTAAGCAAAAACAAATTCAGACAAAGGTACAATCATGCTCTGCATCCCCCTTTCCCCTCTCCTACCTCTCAACCCCAGCCACATGCACCTCCTCTTTCTATAACCGACATCCATGCTCTGGAAACCATCTTTCTTCTGATGTGATCTAGATTTATATAGATGACTTCAGTATACTCATAATGCAGCCTAAAATGCCTCAGACAACCATTCTCAACTAACTCAAACTCTCTGACCTCTGTCCTAGCAGATTAAAGATCATGTTACTTTAAAGCTTACTTTTTAAAAGTCTCCATTAAGAAATACTTGTGTGTTAATGAATCATTTTCAAGCACCTTACTTCTAACTGTGGACAGCCTATGATTTTTCATTGTTTATTTGTTCACTTAAAGTGTGACAGGAAAGCAAAGTGAAATAACCCAATGAGTATTCTATTCTCCTGCCTATTGTACATATACACTCTCTCTCACACACAAAACACAAGACTGGCTGCATATCGATCCACTCCCTTGAGCTGCCTCCAGATTTGTTGTTGAAGCCAAGGACTTTGGGGAAATGGGGCCCTGTGATTATCCATGTGGCTGTCCTGCCACATTCTCCCAGTCACCAGCTGTCTTGCCCTCTGGCAGTCCCAGGTTTCTGCTCCACCCTGAAGCGGTTTGCAAGGCCTCTGTGATCCTCACAGCTCAGTCTCCAATTTTAATCCCAGTTGGCCCAAGGTCTTAGAGCTTTTTGCTTCTTTGAGCTATTTCCAGTTTGATATTCAGATCTATCTTCTCTGCTCCTCTATCCAGAAGTACTGACTGTGAAGAAAATGATTGAAATGAGTAACAGATTATTTCACTGATTTTATTAAACATTTTCCTGACAGCTTACTCACTGATATTATGCAAATACAGTGACACGTATGGGTGTAAATCTTTTGACTGTCATGTATCCCTTTAGAGCCATTGACAATCTATGAATGAAATCAACTTGTTCAATTTGAACTCAGGTATAGCATGTTCCTTAGGAGAGCAAGGTTCAGTGTTTTCTGATTGCAAAGATAATATCATTCCTACCATCACTCTCAGACCAGATACTTCATTCTCATGATGTCTCTAGTCACTACCTCAGTAACACGGCTCCCCTTTCTCAAGACTTCTGGGTCTGTCTGCCACATGTCACAGGCATGGCTCACCATCCAACACACTCTAACACTTTAGTATACATAATGATAGCATGCCTACTAAAAATTAATGAAAGCTAGCACTTAAACCCTAGTTGTATCTGATTTCAAAGGCCAGCCTGCATTCTATATAATACTTTAAAAAAGGGGGCATTATTTGATACTGTAAATTTGCAGTTTATATAGTAGGGCTAAACAAATAAACAAACAGACCTCCCGTGTTTTGTGAAGAAGCAAAACAAAATTACTGTCTGTCATCCACTGTGGTAATCTTGCTTTCCTCTAAGTGGATGCCTAAATAATGCTTTAATAATGGTTAACTTACAAAGTGGCTATACTGAATATCCTTTGAGGACTATACTTCCTATTGCTCTCTGTTGGCCTAATTGTTAACTTTAAACAGAAAAGGCCAGCCTCTCATTTTAATTCTTTCTAAGAGTCTACTTCTCATTAATTCAGTTTCCCTTCCCTTCTAACTTTATATGTATTTACTTCCTCACCCCTAATGACAATAGTACAAGCCAATCCTGCCTACTTAGTTTCATGTGGGTTAAAAAAGGGTCTGGGTAAGAAGACAGATAGTTTAATCAGCTCATCTTCACTCCTAGAAAATGCAAATGTCACAACTTACTGAGGGCTGGCCCTTCTTATAACTGTGATATAAAAATAACAACACATTTAAACTGATAAGTAAATATTGCCATGTCAATATCTAGATGACTTGTTTCAAATTTTTATCCCTAAAATATATTTTCCTTTTTACAATGTCTAAGTTTTCCTGGATTTCGATTTCAATAAA
>NW_017732583.1:41709-42817 GCF_001890085.2 Hipposideros armiger | reverse complement strand
TATGTCCTTGTTTTTCATTAAAATTTTACTACACCTGACAGGAATTAGCATATTGCTTCGGTCTGTTTTTGAGATTTGTATAAATAGAGTCGTAACTTTTGTGTTCTACTATCACTTGCTTTTTACACCAAGCATTATGTCTTTTGAGATTATTTCATCTTGATTGGAGTGGCTTTCCTTTTATTGTTGTATAGTTTTAATTTTTATATAATCACCTATGGATTACTTCTACTTTCCATAGATGATGGATATTTGTGTTGTTTCTGTCTTTTCCCCCCATCTAAATAGTGCTTCTATTTACAATCTTGTACATGTTTCAAGTTGCATGTGTACAAGTGTCTCTTGGATATATACTAAGTAATAGATTACTGAGTTTAGGATCCGAGCATTTTCAACTCTACTATATGGCAAGCCATTCTCAAAGTAATAGATCAGCTTTTCATGAAAGTTTTGTTGCTTCATATCTAAACTAAGTAATATTATTAGACTTCTTTATTCTTGCTAATCTGGCAGGGTGAAAATATAAATCATCGTGGTTTTACTTTGTAATTCCATGATTACTGATGAGGTTGAACAGATATTTATATGTATTGGCCACTCCTGTTTCCATTATATTGCTTTTTTTTTTCTTATTATATTGCAGGATATTCTATATATACATTCTAAATACCAGTTCACTTTCTTATTGTCAACAATATGGCAATGGCAAACATCTTTTCCCAGTGTGCATTCCGGGTATAAGTTGTCTGTTGAAGTTTCAGTGGTGACATGTGTTTTAATCCCTGTACAGAACAATGGTTTATAAATAGTAGCTATGCTCTGATGTTCAGTGTAGCAAATTTTATTATTTTCTTTTAATATTCCTACTTTTTATGTCTTACTTAAGAAATACTCTCCTTGGCCTATAAACTAGTCAAATAATTTTAAAGAATATAACTTTCTGCATTTTAATTTCACCCATTTTCTTTTTATATGTTTCATTGATTTGTTTCATTGATATGACTAGCACAACTAAGTCCAATACTTAGAAAAGAATATTCCTTCTGTATGCTTTTGACCTGTGTATCGCAAACTATCAGGGATCTCAGGGGGAAATTGGCTTTGCTTG
>NW_017732583.1:32726-37394 GCF_001890085.2 Hipposideros armiger | reverse complement strand
TAAGAACTGTGGGGCAGTTTCAAAAGGTGCAGCATATACATAATTATAGTACCAATAGAAAAAAAAAAGAGAGAGAGAGAGAAAGAAACAGAAGAAATAGTTGAAGTTAAAATGTCTGATAATTTTCAAAATTGGTAGTGGACGCCAAACCACAGATCCAGGAGGCTCAGGGAACACCAAAGATGTTAAATACTTAATAGCAAGCAAAGAAAAATGACAACTCGACATAGCGTATTCAAACTGCAGAAAACCAGTGACAAAAAGAACATTTTTAAAGAAGACAGAAGGGGAAAACACCATATCTATAGAGGAACATGGATGAAAATTCAATCAGGCACCCCAACAGAACGCAAGCAAGAAGAGAGTGAAGTGGCATTTTTAAAGAGTTAAAAGATGAATTCTATATTCTATATTCAGTGAAATAGGAAACTGTTACAAACATGATAGATATTAATCTAACTCTATAAATAATAAAACATGAATGGCCTAAATAAACCAAATAAAAGACAAATTTCAGAGTAGATAAAAAAACATGGGCCAAGTAAATCTTGTCTACCAGAAAGTCATTTTAAATGTAAACATCCAGATGGGTTAGAAGTTAAGGGATAGAAAAACATATGTGATGCTAACAAGAAAACTGGAGTCAGTATATTAATTTCAGACAAACAGACTTCAGAAGAAGGAAAACAATTAGTTGAAAAAAGAGCATTATATAATAATAAAATCACTTCTCCAAGAAGATCTAACAATCCTAAACATGTATACATCAAAACAATGTCATAATACATGTGGCAAATAGATAGAACCGAAAAGAAAAATAGACAAATGCACTGTTATGGTTAGATACTTCAACACCACTTCTTCTGTAATTGATAGGTCAATGAGGCAGAAAATCAGTAAAGATATAGTTAACCTAAAATATATATATCCTGTATATTTAATTACTTATACATTCATTTTCACCATCATTTATCCTATAGCTTCATGAATTTAGCAAAAAAGTTTAAGTGATTGGAGCGAAAGATATTCTAAACATGAAAAATATATAAAAACTATTTTATTTTTGCTTTGATTATCAAAACAAAGTGGGTTTTAAAGGTGATAAGAGTCTGTAAGCTGGTGTCAAAAATAGTGTTGAAGGTTATGTATCAAAAATAAAGGGAGTTACTATTAAAAATCTAGAAATAATTAGTACTAGATAGCCTCGGTGGCATTTACATTTTATAGACATACATTTAATGTTATTAAAAACAACTTTATTTTTTAATTTTGTACATGAAAAATAAATTGTTATAATTTTAAAATGCCATAATTTTAACCCATTTTTAATTCAATGAGATGACTGATTTTTAAAACAATTTCTGATTTTTGGAGATTTTTAGGGAAATTATTGTACTATATTACACACTATTATTTAGGCTAAGTAGTACTAGCTGCCATATTTGATGCCTTCAGTGGTTTAACACAATATATTTCTCATTTTTGTCGTATTCTAAATCAGGCCAGAAAGCTCTCTTAGGCATCCTTCTAAAGGTTAACCCTGGGATCTAGACTCTCTCCATATAGTAGTTTGCTGTTTAGATGCATGATTTAGGACAGAAAGGGTATAGAAGATTGTAGGAGATTATAAAGTAGCAGACACGACTGGTGCTCACATTCCTTTTATTGGAACTCAAATACATGATCTCTACTAGATGTAAAAGTTTGGTGGACACATAGCATTACCTCTGCCACATAGATATATCAGAAAATTATTCTAAAAATTGCTGCCTACAAAGGAGCAAAGGCAATACAATGGAGAAAATAGGCTCTTTAACAAATGATGCTAGAACAACCGGACCTTCACATGCAACAAAAGATGACTATAACCTTTCCAGAAGTTATTTTAAAATGGATAAATGAATCACAAAGCACAAAAGGTATAAAAATCCTAGAAGACAACATAGGAGAAAATCTAGATGACCCTGTGTTTGGTGATGACTTTTTAGATTTATCGTCAAAGGCATGATCTGTGAAAGAAACAACTGATAAGCTGGATTCCATGAAATGAGAAATAACTGTTTTGCAAAAGGCGGTGTCAAGAGAATAAAAAGACAAGCCACAGACTGAGAAAATATTTGTGAAAGCTATAGCTGCTAAAGGAGTTGTTCAAAATATACAAAGAACACTTAAAACTTAAAAATAATATCACACACAACCCAATTAAAAAATGGGCCATAGACCTTTACAGACACTTCACCAAAAAAGATACAAACATGGCAAATAAGCATATGTGAAAGTGCTCCAAGTCACATGTCATCAATGAAATGCAAATGAAAACAATGAGATGCAACTGTATACCTATTAGAATGGCTAAAATCTGGAACACTGATAACACCAAATACTGGTGAGCATGTGGGGCAACAAGAATTTTTATTCATTGCTTGTAGCGATGCAAAATGGTACAAACATTGTGGAAGGAAGTTTAGCGATTTCTTATAAAACTAAACATTTCTTACTGTAAAATCCAGCAATCAGACTGCTTGGTATTTACTCAGAGGAGTTAAAAATGTACCGCAATGGTTGTAGCAGCTTTTCATAATTGCCCAAACTGGGAAGCAACAAAATGTCCTTCAGTAGTGAATGGAACACTAAACTGTCCTACACCTAGACAATGGAATGTAATTCAGTGCTACAAAGAAATGAGTTATTAATCCATAAAAAGATATGGATGGAAATTAAATGCATATAACTATATGAAAGAAGCCAATCTGAAAAGGCTACATACTATATGCTTCCAATTAAATGACATTCTGGAAAAGGCAAAACTATNTTTTCTCTTTCTGCCATGTAAGGACACAGTGAGAAGACAACCAAGCTCAAAGAAAGACAAAGCTCTTCAGAGCCTGAATTGGCTGGGACCTTGATCTTGAACTTCCCAGTCTCTAGAATTGTGGGGAATTAATTTCTGTTGTTAAAACCTCCCAGTCTTTCTTACTTCCTTATGGCAGCCTCAACTGACTAATCCACATTGTTTTAGGATTAAATGTTATTAAATCCATTCATACAATATATAATGCTACATTGACTGTGCCAGAGTAAATATACATTAAGATCTTTGAATTACATTTTGTGATACATTCCTGGGAATAGATTTAGTAAATCAAAGGGCCAAGCATAATTACAGCTTTTTAAATATGTTGCCATATTGTTTCCCGAAATGATTATATCATTATACATTTCAGCAGTACTGGAGCATATCAATATCAATTGCATATTAAATTCAGAGGCTTTGTTATAACTCTGTTTTAATATGCTAATGAGATAAATATGATGGCACCTCTACTTTTGATTTTCAATTTTGTACTAATATTCTTAAAGTTCAGTTGTGCCTTAACTACCTAGAGCTTACTTATGTGGCTCTTGGCAAAAGATTTCTCCTTTGATATACAAAGTTAGTTATATATATATAATATATATATATATACACATATATTATATATTAGTCAAAAGGACATGTATACAGTTTGCTTATCAACAAATAATATACTTTTACATATACAAAAATGATTTCATGGAAATGAGTTTACCCAATAACTTAAATGGCATTAGCTCAGAAATAAGGGGGAAAAAAGGACTGTGTTTTAAAGTACATACATACATGAAAAAATGTTTATATTATATATATTATACATACATATATGCATACATATAAATGAACCTATACAATGAAAATCTATGGAAAGCAATAACTTTAGTGTGCTATTTTAGAAGAGAAACTTGTATTAAATATCTTACATACAATCACACAATAAGTGAAACTAAAATCCAGTTGGTTACTTTAATAAATGTTGGGTCTCTTTTCATTATTTAAGAAGAGACATTTTCTGAAATATGGCTTTGAAGCTTTCAATTTGTAGGTTTCTGAATCAGGCCAGCATGGATTCCAAAGAGCCAATTTGTCGAATCACAAAGACCTAACAAAGCAGTGGCATTCACATTTCCTTAATATTTCCACTAACCTTATTTGTCCTGTGAGCAAAATTGCTGCTGCTATTTGCTCAGAATTGACAGCCATGATCGGACTGCCTGTCAGAGTCCCTGTCTCTCACTAATTTCAAGCTCTGTTGAACAGTGATGTTGTGGCAGATCCAGCGTGCAGCATGTAGTAGCAGCCCTGGCACTACTTGGGGATAATATTTTTAAAAACTTGTGAATATTTCCAATTAAAGGGGGACATGCTAGCAGGTTTTTTTTCTTTTGTTTATTTTGTTTTAGAGTAATAAGCAAGTTTACTGTAGTACAATTCACTGCTGCAAATATCAGTAGTAAGCAGGTGTTATCAAAAAATACAGGTGGAATGCTATTCCATGAATAGAAGAAATAAACTAACATAAATCATGCATCGCCAAACTTGTCTAAGAGATAACAAATGTACTTTCTCAAGCTATTTCCACAATCTTCCCTTAGAGGTCTCTCTTACATGTGCTCAAGTATTCTACTGAAAAAAGGCAATCTAAATGCAATCTTCTACTTCTTCACCTGGAATTCCCTCTTTAGTTTCCTGTAATCATCTGATCTATGACTCTTATTTCCACTGGCATAGTCTTTATGAGTTTACCAGTGACCTCTTAGGTACTAAACTCAAATGAATATATTTCAATCCCCGTTTTCTTTAACAGTTTTTTT
>NW_017732583.1:22232-27681 GCF_001890085.2 Hipposideros armiger | reverse complement strand
GATACTTATATATAATTCCCCAAATTATATTTAGATATTGAAATAAAATTTTATTAAAGAAAAACTGATGTTTTAATGTAATTAGCTTTAATTTGTGCACACTGATAGTGTTTTTTGCCCAGGTTAAATTGTTGACAAGCCTCTTTAAAAGAGCAAATCTTAAATGAACTATCCATTATTAAAAATGTGGTCATTATTTGAGCACCACAGCAGAATAATAGATAATAATAAGGGGTCAGAATTAGCTTACTTCAAAATAATTTGTATGCCTCAATGAGAATGGCTAACTTACTAGAAATGACATTTAATATAATTTGGAACATTTGATTATCACATTTACATTTGGCAAATAGACATGACTCATTTCATTGTTGAACATACAATTTTTATGCAAATATTTAACAATTATGTTTATGCCTGCACTGGAGTTCATATGATAGAGCAAATCAAGAGAAAGGCAAAAATAAATAAATAAAGACAGAAAAGGAAGTTTTTCAGAGATTAGAATTGGTATGTCCTTCAACTGGCAGAGTTCATATCTCCTTTAGTTAAAAAGAATCATTTGAATAAAATACATAAATATTAAAAAGGCAATTATGCTTTGTTACCAAGACTACAGAAATGAAGCATATGATAAAATAATGGGAATAATTTACAGCTCAGTAGGACAACCTTAGAGACAATAATTTAATGGAAAAGGCACATTTATTTTAAAAGAAAATAAGATCTCTTATCTAAGCTTATATTTAATTTCAACATTAGCACACTAGATGATAGTAAAGAACCCCACATTTCAAATTTTTCAAAGATGTTTTCAGTAATTCATTTGTGATTAGTAAGTAACATAACATCTTTAATACAAAGAAATTCCCCTGAATAGAGTAGAAATTCAATTCCATTTAGGAAGAAAATGCTTTTGCTTCCCCAGAAATCCTTTGATGTTCTGTAATAAATGATGAGTCCATGTGAAACCCTGATACTGCAGGTAGGTCTGACCCAACTGTTAAATTCCACAGCTGTCATTACAAGTATGTAGTACGAACACACAAGTATAATAACACCCCCAATTAGAGCCTCAGAAGTTAGAAAATACTCTTAGCCTACATAAAAGGGTACATTTAAAATTAGTTTAATCTGCCATCTCTTCTGATGAGAGCTGATAAATATTTTGAATAAGAATCTAGTGTTCTGGGAAATATGATTCATTTCTAATTCAAGACCAGATGAGTATAATATTAAACTAACATCAAGAATGAAATTGCAAAAACATGACTGGAACTGATAATATCTCTGTCATAATGTATGCTTTATCACTTTAGTCAGCAATGCAAATCTAAATTGGGCTCTGGTACTTGTGATAAACTTTGACCACAATTATATGACAAAGATTGGCATCCTCACATATCTTAAGTGGCCACAGTAACTTAAGGAGAACCCATACTTCGTACCTTGGAGAATTCATCCAAATCTGAAAATGTGTGTGGGAAGATTGTGAAAGAGGTCGGTCAGCATTGTTGTGTTCATGAGACCATTGACTGCGTTTTGATTGGAGACTAATGGCTGCCTAATTTTCAAGACATCATTAAGCCATAAAGAAGGAAGAGGAGAAATACAGGTGAGAGGTGGCACAAAGGGGGACATTTGTTTCAGTAACAATACATGTCAGATTGTTTTCTGGCCTATTCCTGTGTTCCTACAGAGAAAAAGAGCAGTAGCAAAAGTCAATGAAATGAAAGAACTCTATCACCATATGTCAGTTTAAGAAAACAAGAGAAAAATTTAGTTCTATTTTGTGACCTACTGATGGACTACAATGTAATTCTTTTGGGTGGGTTTGGATATGAGAAGAATATGTTCTACTTCAGCTCAGTATCTATCTACATGAAAGTACCCTCCACAATAATAGAAATACAAAAGAAATTCACTCAGATGACCAGATTGATTGAGTCTGGAAATCAGCCTCAGTTGTGAAAGAGGATATCACAGTGATGATGAGAGGTCACCCAGAAGTGTAGACAAGACATGGCTGTGATAGAAGAAAATGTAAATTGTGATCTTTGTGGAGGTCATGCAAAACTCTGCTTACCTGCCTGAATCAGAATGGAAGGATTTCAATGCCATGGGTTTCAGAAATTCAGAGTGGAGTCTGTTTTTACTATAATTTCACTCAATCTTTAGCCTAGTATAGCTAGGAGTGATAACAATGTAATATAATTTAGATTCCTTAAGACTACTTTCTTCTTGAATATTCTGGGGTATTTTAAGTTTTTGATAAGTTAGTCTAAATAACCAGAGCCAATGTATCAATGCAAAACTTATCACAATTAACCACTAATTTTATTTTGGGACTTCAAAGACAGTATCACATTCGATCTTCATTAACAAAACTTGAAAGATGAGTATTAAATTACCAATGTTCAGTTTCTTATATGAAGCTAAGAGAAGTTAAGTATTTTGTCTAGGTAGGAATATGTCCACTAGACAAATCTACAGCTGATTCAAATGTCTGCTCTATTGCACCATGCTGCCATAGAGAAGCCTGGAAGAAAATTCCATCGCTGTTTGTAAAAATCAATATTTACAATTCCCTATGAATATATAGGTAGTCCATAAAGAAAAAGGCTGTTTTTGCTTAAGAAATAATTATATTTCCTTTTTTTTATGTTTTCCTATCAAACACTTGAAATGTGAGAACAGCTAATACAATCCTGGTTGACCTCAAGATCCTTTAGGATTATTTTGTGATTTGACTCTCATGAACAAAGAACCAGTGGGAAAAAAAAATACGAAACAAACCAACGAACGTGTAATGGTGCTGACAAGCATCTTGCTTGGCTCCCTCCCCTTAGGAGACTGTCATCCCATTTCATTGTCAGTTTATAAACATCATTGCTAAGTGGAAAGCAGAGATAATTCATTCAGTTCGCTTAGGAAAACCTTGAACTACAGGTCACCTAAACTAAATCTGTTTAAATCTCAGAAGTAATGAGAAAGCAAACATAAAATTATAGAAAATTCAAGTGCTATTTTCATCCCAGGGAGTTCAGAATAACATTATGCAGGGAATATAATTAACTCCACTGATTTCTACGCTAAGTATCATGTTAGAAATGTAGGATTTATCATTAGCATAAATGGAACAAAAGCATAGGTCTGAAGTAAAGTATATGCAACATCGCCATCAATGGCCAATGGGAAAGGAAGAATCTTGCAAAGGAATGACAGGTAGTTAAAAGTCAAAGGAAGTGATGAAAGCTATAATTAAAACAACAAACTGTAAATGAAAGAACACGTAAACTACAGAGACATTTAGTCCATGGCTGAAAGAACCCAGAATAATTATATCTAGTTAAATGAAGAGCTCCTGCTTTTTTGCAAGATTCAGGCTGGAACAGATAAGGAAACTTCCCAACAGGAGCCAAGAAACCATTTTCTGTCTAGTCTGGCTCAATTCACTGTTTAATTTCTAATAAGAACTTCAATTTCCTAAATATGTCTTTCCAAACTGTAGGGTGAGACAAACCATGTTTCCTTCACATATGTGAGGAAGACCAATAAAATAATACAGTTAAAAAAATATTTAGAAGAAAGACAATATAATATAACCAGCTGCATTTTTATTAGAATAGCAAGGCATGGTGGAAAAGACCCAGGGCCTAAAGTAGGTAAAACTCAGGTTTGTGTTTTGTTCCTACTATTGATTAGTTGCCTAAATTTGAAGAAATCACTTAACCTCCTAGCACCTCAGTTTGCTCATACCTACAGTGCAAATAAGGATAGATATGGCTGTGTAAAGCTCAGATGAAAAAACATATTGCAGTACAATGTGGAAAATGTACCAATCCATAAAAGTAAGATGGATAATTTTTTTTTCTGGTGTTTTCTTTTTTTTTTGTTTTAGATGGGTAATTTTTAAGGACTCATGTCCAATAAGAATAATAATGACAAATCTATGGAAGAAAGGTGACTATGGAAACCTGTATTTTCAAATTTGTCAGGAAACCTAGCAATTCCAGCAATGATGAGTGTCTCAGTATCTCACCATCCATTAAAATAGTTTTAAATATAGTTTTTTACTTTATTATAGTTGGCTTTCCAGTTTGATAATACCACCAATTTCATACAGTGAAAATATCATTTTAAAAATGACTAATACCTGCGCCGGCCGAGTGGTGTGTTGGTTAAGAACTCGCTTGGGATGCCAGAGGGCCCCGGTTCGGATCCCACATATGAGGGCCAGTGACACTGCCCTCTACAGCTAAGATGNCACTGATAACACCAAATACTGGTGAGCATGTGGGGCAACAAGAATTTTTATTCATTGCTTGTAGCGATGCAAAATGGTACAAACATTGTGGAAGGAAGTTTAGCGATTTCTTATAAAACTAAACATTTCTTACTGTAAAATCCAGCAATCAGACTGCTTGGTATTTACTCAGAGGAGTTAAAAATGTACCGCAATGGTTGTAGCAGCTTTTCATAATTGCCCAAACTGGGAAGCAACAAAATGTCCTTCAGTAGTGAATGGAACACTAAACTGTCCTACACCTAGACAATGGAATGTAATTCAGTGCTACAAAGAAATGAGTTATTAATCCATAAAAAGATATGGATGGAAATTAAATGCATATAACTATATGAAAGAAGCCAATCTGAAAAGGCTACATACTATATGCTTCCAATTAAATGACATTCTGGAAAAGGCAAAACTATGGAGACAGTAAAAAGATCAGTGGTTATCGAAGATCACGGGGGAGAGATGAATAGGCAGAGCACAGAGGATTTTTAGGGCAGTGAACTTACTCTTTATGGTATTATAATGGTGATATATGTCATCATACATTTGTCTAAATCCATAGACTATACAATAGCAAGAGTGAACCCTAATGTAAACTATGGACTTTGGGTGATTATGACATGTCAATGTAGATTCATTAGTTGTAGCAATGTGCCACTCTGGTGGGGGATGGAGATAATGAGGGAGGCTGTGCATGTGTGGGAGCAGAGAGTATATGGGAAATCTCATTATCTCCCTCTCAGTTTTGCTGTGAACCTAAAATTGCTCTAAAAAGAGTCCATTAGAAAGATATTTTTTTTCAGTCTTATCTTTAAAGTGACACTGCTTTACTTGTGAGTTGAAGCAGAATTTGTAGTATGTATTGATGCAAAGCTGTTAAAAAAATTGTCACTTACAAATAACAAGATTTGATTAAATGATAGAATATGTAATTTGAAGAAAATGTAATTTAATCTTGCAAAAACCATCTTAAAAATCACTGCCAAGCAAATTAATTTGAGATATATTTGATGCTGTTTATGAGCTCTCTACACAATGCAATAGCCTAGAATCAAAGACAGAAATAACTTTATCAGTGTTCTCCCTAAAATTCATGTGTAAGGCATAAGAATGGAACATTTTCAAACTTAGAATATCGTTATTTAATTTTTT